>NW_026088460.1:0-232905 GCF_022605725.1 Anthonomus grandis grandis
CACATCTCGTGAGAGTATACAAACTTTTGGTTTCCATATATGTGCACCAAAAACCCAAAGGTTGGAAGTCTGTATCTCGGCTTCTATGAGTACTAGCTTTAAAAATCCAACGGTTTTGTCTTAGTTTCGACGTTCTGAATCCAACGAGACTATTCCCAAAGTCGTAGCTCTTTTACTTACCGAGATACAAACTTTTGGTTTCCATATATGTGCACCAAAAACCCAAAGGTTGGAAGTTTGTATCTCGGCTTCTATAAGTACTAGCTTTAAAAATCCAACGGTTTTATCTTAGTTTCGACGTTCTGAATCCAACGAGACTATTCCCAAAGTCGTAGCTCTTTTACTAACCGAGATACAAATTTTTGGTTTCCATATATGTGCACCAAAAACCCAAAGGTTGGAAGTCTGTATCTCGGCTTCTATAAGTACTAGCTTTAAAAATCCAACGGTTTTATCTTAGTTTCGACGTTCTGAATCCAACGAGACTATTCCCAAAGTCGTAGCTCTTTTACTAACCGAGATACAAACTTTTGGTTTCCATATATGTGCACCAAAAACCCAAAGGTTGGAAGTCTGTATCTCGGCTTCTATGAGTACTAGCTTTAAAAATCCAACGGTTTTGTCTTAGTTTCGACGTTCTGAATCCAACGAGACTATTCCCAAAGTCGTAGCTCTTTTACTAACCGATATATGTGCACCAAAAACCCAAAGGTTGGAAGTCTGTATCTCGGCTTTTATAAGTACTAGCTTTAAAAATCCAACGGTTTTGTCTTAGTTTCGTTGTTCTGAATCCAACGAGACTATTCCCAAAGTCGTAGCTTTTTTACTAACCGAGATACAAACTTTTGGTTTCCATATATGTGCACCAAAAACCCAAAGGCTGGAAGTCTGTATCTCGGCTTTTATAAGTACTAGCTTTAAAAATCCAACGGTTTTGTCTTAGTTTCGTTGTTCTGAATCCAACGAGACTATTCCCAAAGTCGTAGCTCTTTTACTAACCGAGATACAAACTTTTGGTTTCCATATATGTGCACCAAAAACCAAAAGTTTGGAAGTCTATATCTCGGCTTCTATAAGTACTAGCTTTAAAAATCCAACGGTTTTGTCTTAGTTTCGACGTTCTGAATCCAACAAGACTATTCCCAAAGTCGTAGCTCTTTTACTAACCGAGATACAAACTTTTGGTTTCCATATATGTGCACCAAAAACCCAAAGGTTGGAAGTTTGTATCTTGGCTTCTATAAGTACTAGCTTTAAAAGTCCAACGGTTTTATCTTAGTTTCGACGTTCTGAATCCAACGAGACTATTCTCAAAGTCGTAGCTCTTTTACTAACCGAGATACAAACTTTTGGTTTCCATATATGTGCACCAAAAACCCAAAGGTTGGAAGTCTGTATCTCGGCTTCTATAAGTACTAGCTTAAAAAATCCAACGGTTTTATCTTAGTTTCGACGTTCTGAATCCAACGAGACTATTTCCAAAGTCGTAGCTCTTTTACTAACCGAGATACAAACTTTTGGTTTCCATATATGTGCACCAAAAACCCAAAGGTTGGAAGTCTGTATCTCGGCTTCTATGAGTACTAGCTTTAAAAATCCAACGGTTTTGTCTTAGTTTCGTTGTTCTGAATCCAACGAGACTATTCCCAAAGTCGTAGCTCTTTTACTAACCGAGATACAAACTTTTGGTTTCCATATATGTGCACCAAAAACCAAAAGTTTGGAAGTCTATATCTCGGCTTCTATAAGTACTAGCTTTAAAAATCCAACGGTTTTGTCTTAGTTTTGACGTTCTGAATCCAACGAGACTATTCTTAAAGTCGTAGCTCTTTTACTAACCGAGATACAAACTTTTGGTTTCCATATATGTGCACCAAAAACCAAAAGTTTGGAAGTCTATATCTCGGCTTCTATAAGTACTAGCTTCAAAAATTTAACGGTTTTGTCTTAGTTTCGACGTTCTGAATCCAACGAGACTATTCCCAAAGTCGTAGCTCTTTTACTAACCGAGATACAAACTTTTGGTTTCCATATATGTGCACCAAAAACCCAAAGGTTGGAAGTTTGTATCTTGGCTTCTATAAGTACTAGCTTTAAAAATCCAACGGTTTTATCTTAGTTTCGACGTTCTGAATCCAACGAGACTATTCTCAAAGTCGTAGCTCTTTTACTAACCGAGATACAAACTTTTGGTTTCCATATATGTGCACCAAAAACCAAAAGGTTGGAAGTCTGTATCTCGGCTTCTATAAGTACTAGCTTTAAAAATCCAACGGTTTTATCTTAGTTTCGACGTTCTGAATCCAACGAGACTATTCTCAAAGTCGTAGCTCTTTTACTAACCGAGATACAAACTTTTGGTTTCCATATATGTGCACCAAAAACCCAAAGGTTGGAAGTCTGTATCTCGGCTTCTATAAGTACTAGCTTTAAAAATCCAACGGTTTTATCTTAGTTTCGACGTTCTGAATCCAACGAGACTATTCTCAAAGTCGTAGCTCTTTTACTAACCGAGATACAAACTTTTGGTTTCCATATATGTGCACCAAAAACCCAAAGGTTGGAAGTCTGTATCTCGGCTTCTATAAGTACTAGCTTTAAAAATCCAACGGTTTTGTCTTAGTTTCGACGTTCTGAATCCAACAAGACTATTCCCAAAGTCGTAGCTCTTTTACTAACCGAGATACAAACTTTTGGTTTCCATATATGTGCACCAAAAACCAAAAGTTTGGAAGTCTATATCTCGGCTTCTATAAGTACTAGCTTTAAAAATCTAACGGTTTTGTCTTAGTTTTGACGTTCTGAATCCAACGAGACTATTCCCAAAGTCGTAGCTCTTTTACTAACCGAGATACAAACTTTTGGTTTCCATATATGTGCACCAAAAACCAAAAGTTTGGAAGTCTATATCTCGGCTTCTATAAGTACTAGCTTTAAAAATCTAACGGTTTTGTCTTAGTTTTGACGTTCTGAATCCAACGAGACTATTCTCAAAGTCGTAGCTCTTTTACTAACCGAGATACAAACTTTTGGTTTCCATATATGTGCACCAAAAACCCAAAGGTTGGAAGTCTGTATCTCGGCTTCTATAAGTACTAGCTTTAAAAATCCAACGGTTTTATCTTAGTTTCGACGTTCTGAATCCAACGAGACTATTCCCAAAGTCGTAGCTCTTTTACTAACCGAGATACAAACTTTTGGTTTCCATATATGTGCACCAAAAACCCAAAGGTTGGAAGTCTGTATCTCGGCTTCTATGAGTACTAGCTTTAAAAATCCAACGGTTTTGTCTTAGTTTCGACGTTCTGAATCCAACGAGACTATTCCCAAAGTCGTAGCTCTTTTACTTACCGAGATACAAACTTTTGGTTTCCATATATGTGCACCAAAAACCCAAAGGTTGGAAGTTTGTATCTCGGCTTCTATAAGTACTAGCTTTAAAAATCCAACGGTTTTATCTTAGTTTCGACGTTCTGAATCCAACGAGACTATTTCCAAAGTTGTAGCTCTTTTACTAACCGAGATACAAACTTTTGGTTTCCATATATGTGCACCAAAAACCCAAAGGTTGGAAGTTTGTATCTTGGCTTCTATAAGTACTAGCTTTAAAAATCCAACGGTTTTATCTTAGTTTCGACGTTCTGAATCCAACGAGACTATTCTCAAAGTCGTAGCTTTTTTACTAACCGAGATACAAATTTTTGGTTTCCATTTATGTGCACCAAAATCCAAAAGTTTGGAAGTCTATATCTCGGCTTCTATAAGTACTAGCTTTAAAAATCCAACGGTTTTGTCTTAGTTTCGACGTTCTGAATCCAACGAGACTATTCCCAAAGTCGTAGCTCTTTTACTAACCGAGATACAAACTTTTGGTTTCCATATATGTGCACCAAAAACCCAAAGGTTGGAAGTCTGTATCTCGGCTTCTATAAGTACTAGCTTTAAAAATCCAACGGTTTTATCTTAGTTTCGACGTTCTGAATCCAACGAGACTATTGCCAAAGTCGTAGCTCTTTTACTAACCGAGATACAAACTTTTGGTTTCCATATATGTGCACCAAAAACCCAAAGGTTGGAAGTCTGTATCTCGGCTTCTATGAGTACTAGCTTTAAAAATTCAACGGTTTTGTCTTAGTTTCGACGCTCTGAATCCAACGAGACTATTCCCAAAGTCGTAGCTCTTTTACTTACCGAGATACAAACTTTTGGTTTCCATATATGTGCACCAAAAACCAAAAGTTTGGAAGTCTATATCTCGGCTTCTATAAGTACTAGCTTTAAAAATCCAACGGTTTTGTCTTAGTTTCGACGTTCTGAATCCAACGAGACTATTCCCAAAGTCGTAGCTCTTTTACTAACCGAGATACAAACTTTTGGTTTCCATATATGTGCACCAAAAACCCAAAGGTTGGAAGTTTGTATCTCGGCTTCTATAAGTACCAGCTTTAAAAATCCAACGGTTTTGTCTTAGTTTCGTTGTTCTGAATCCAACGAGACTATTCCCAAAGTCGTAGCTCTTTTACTAACCGAGATACAAACTTTTGGTTTCCATATATGTGCACCAAAAACCCAAAGGTTGGAAGTCTGTATCTCGGCTTTTATGAGTACTAGCTTTAAAAATCCAACGGTTTTGTCTTAGTTTCGTTGTTCTGAATCCAACGAGACTATTCCCAAAGTCGTAGCTCTTTTACTAACCGAGATACAAACTTTTGGTTTCCATATATGTGCACCAAAAACCCAAAGGTTGGAAGTCTGTATCTCGGCTTCTATAAGTACTAGCTTTAAAAATCCAACGGTTTTGTCTTAGTTTCGATGTTCTGAATCCAACGAGACTTTTTCCAAAGTCGTAGCTTTTTACTAACCGAGATACAAACTTTTGGTTTCCATATATGTGCACCAAAAACCCAAAGGTTGGAAGTCTGTATCTCGGCTTCTATAAGTACTAGCTTTAAAAATTCAACGGTTTTATCTTAGTTTTGACGTTCTGAATCCAACGAGACTATTCCCAAAGTCGTAGCTCTTTTACTAACCCAGATACAAACTTTTGGTTTCCATATATGTGCACCAAAAACCAAAAGTTTGGAAGTCTATATCTCGGCTTCTATAAGTACTAGCTTTAAAAATCTAACGGTTTTGTCTTAGTTTCGACGTTCTGAATCCAACGAGACTATTCCCAAAGTCGTAGCTTGTTTACTAACCGAGATACAAACTTTTGGTTTCCATACATGTGCACCAAAAACCAAAAGTTTGGAAGTCTATATCTCGGCTTCTATAAGTACTAGCTTTAAAAATCCAACGGTTTTGTCTTAGTTTCGACGTTCTAAATCCAACGAGACTATTTCCAAAGTCGTAGCTCTTTTACTAACCGAGATACAAACTTTTGGTTTCCATATATGTGCACCAAAAACCCAAAGGTTGGAAGTCTGTATCTCGGCTTTTATAAGTACTAGCTTTAAAAATCTAACGGTTTTGTCTTAGTTTCGTTGTTCTGAATCCAACGAGACTATTCCCAAAGTCGTAGCTTTTTTACTAACCGAGATACAAACTTTTGGTTTCCATATATGTGCACCAAAAACCAAAAGTTTGAAAGTCTATATCTCGGCTTCTATAAGTACTAGCTTTAAAAATCCAACGGTTTTGTCTTAGTTTCGACGTTCTGAATCCAACGAGACTATTCCCAAAGTCGTAGCTCTTTTACTAACCGAGATACAAATTTTTGGTTTCCATATATGTGCACCAAAAACCATAAGTTTGGAAGTCTGTATCTCGGCTTCTATAAGTACTAGCTTTAAAAATCCAACGGTTTTGTCTTAGTTTTGACGTTGTGAATTCAACGAGACTATTTCCAAAGTCGTAGCTCTTTTACTAACCGAGATACAAATTTTTGGTTTCCATATATGTGCACCAAAAACCCAAAGTTTGGAAGTCTGTATTTCGGCTTCTATAAGTACTAGCTCTAAAAAATCCAACGGTTTTGTCTTAGTTTTGACGTTCTGAATCCAACGAAACTATTCCCAAAGTCGTAGCTCTTTTACTAACCGAGATACAAACTTTTGGTTTCCATATATGTGCACCAAAAACCCAAAGGTTGGAAGCCTGTATCTCGGCTTCTATAAGTACTAGCTTTAAAAATCTAACGGTTTTATCTTAGTTTCGACGTTCTGAATTCAACGAGACTATTTCCAAAGTCGTAGCTCTTTTACTAACCGAGATACAAACTTTTGGTTTCCATATATGTGCACCAAAAACCAAAAGTTTGGAAGTCTATATCTCGGCTTCTATAAGTACTAGCTTTAAAAATCCAACGGTTTTGTCTTAGTTTCGACGTTCTGAATCCAACAAGACTATTCCCAAAGTCGTAGCTCTTTTACTAACCGAGATACAAACTTTTGGTTTCCATATATGTGCACCAAAAACCCAAAGGTTGGAAGTTTGTATCTTGGCTTCTATAAGTACTAGCTTTAAAAATCCAACGGTTTTATCTTAGTTTCGACGTTCTGAATCCAACGAGACTATTCTCAAAGTCGTAGCTTTTTTACTAACCGAGATACAAATTTTTGGTTTCCATTTATGTGCACCAAAATCCAAAAGTTTGGAAGTCTATATCTCGGCTTCTATAAGTACTAGCTTTAAAAATCCAATGGTTTTGTCTTAGTTTCGACGTTCTGAATCCAACGAGACTATTCCCAAAGTCGTAGCTCTTTTACTAACCGAGATACAAACTTTTGGTTTCCATATATGTGCACCAAAAACCCAAAGGTTGGAAGTCTGTATCTCGGCTTCTATAAGTACTAGCTTTAAAAATCCAACGGTTTTATCTTAGTTTCGACGTTCTGAATCCAACGAGACTATTGCCAAAGTCGTAGCTCTTTTACTAACCGAGATACAAACTTTTGGTTTCCATATATGTGCACCAAAAACCCAAAGGTTGGAAGTCTGTATCTCGGCTTCTATGAGTACTAGCTTTAAAAATTCAACGGTTTTGTCTTAGTTTCGACGTTCTGAATCCAACGAGACTATTCCCAAAGTCGTAGCTCTTTTACTTACCGAGATACAAACTTTTGGTTTCCATATATGTGCACCAAAAACCAAAAGTTTGGAAGTCTATATCTCGGCTTCTATAAGTACTAGCTTTAAAAATCCAACGGTTTTGTCTTAGTTTCGACGTTCTGAATCCAACGAGACTATTCCCAAAGTCGTAGCTCTTTTACTAACCGAGATACAAACTTTTGGTTTCCATATATGTGCACCAAAAACCCAAAGGTTGGAAGTTTGTATCTCGGCTTCTATAAGTACCAGCTTTAAAAATCCAACGGTTTTGTCTTAGTTTCGTTGTTCTGAATCCAACGAGACTATTCCCAAAGTCGTAGCTCTTTTACTAACCGAGATACAAACTTTTGGTTTCCATATATGTGCACCAAAAACCCAAAGGTTGGAAGTCTGTATCTCGGCTTTTATGAGTACTAGCTTTAAAAATCCAACGGTTTTGTCTTAGTTTCGTTGTTCTGAATCCAACGAGACTATTCCCAAAGTCGTAGCTCTTTTACTAACCGAGATACAAACTTTTGGTTTCCATATATGTGCACCAAAAACCCAAAGGTTGGAAGTCTGTATCTCGGCTTCTATGAGTACTAGCTTTAAAAATTCAACGGTTTTGTCTTAGTTTCGACGTTCTGAATCCAACGAGACTATTCCCAAAGTCGTAGCTCTTTTACTTACCGAGATACAAACTTTTGGTTTCCATATTTGTGCACCAAAAACCAAAAGTTTGGAAGTCTATATCTCGGCTTCTATAAGTACTAGCTTTAAAAATCCAACGGTTTTGTCTTAGTTTCGACGTTCTGAATCCAACGAGACTATTCCCAAAGTCGTAGCTCTTTTACTAACCGAGATACAAACTTTTGGTTTCCATATATGTGCACCAAAAACCCAAAGGTTGGAAGTTTGTATCTCGGCTTCTATAAGTACCAGCTTTAAAAATCCAACGGTTTTGTCTTAGTTTCGTTGTTCTGAATCCAACGAGACTATTCCCAAAGTCGTAGCTCTTTTACTAACCGAGATACAAACTTTTGGTTTCCATATATGTGCACCAAAAACCCAAAGATTGGAAGTCTGTATCTCGGCTTTTATGAGTACTAGCTTTAAAAATCCAACGGTTTTGTCTTAGTTTCGTTGTTCTGAATCCAACGAGACTATTCCCAAAGTCGTAGCTCTTTTACTAACCGAGATACAAACTTTTGGTTTCCATATATGTGCACCAAAAACCCAAAGGTTGGAAGTCTGTATCTCGGCTTCTATAAGTACTAGCTTTAAAAATCCAACGGTTTTGTCTTAGTTTCGATGTTCTGAATCCAACGAGACTTTTTCCAAAGTCGTAGCTTTTTACTAACCGAGATACAAACTTTTGGTTTCCATATATGTGCACCAAAAACCCAAAGGTTGGAAGTCTGTATCTCGGCTTCTATAAGTACTAGCTTTAAAAATTCAACGGTTTTATCTTAGTTTTGACGTTCTGAATCCAACGAGACTATTCCCAAAGTCGTAGCTCTTTTACTAACCCAGATACAAACTTTTGGTTTCCATATATGTGCACCAAAAACCAAAAGTTTGGAAGTCTATATCTCGGCTTCTATAAGTACTAGCTGTAAAAATCTAACGGTTTTGTCTTAGTTTCGACGTTCTGAATCCAACGAGACTATTCCCAAAGTCGTAGCTCGTTTACTAACCGAGATACAAACTTTTGGTTTCCATACATGTGCACCAAAAACCAAAAGTTTGGAAGTCTATATCTCGGCTTCTATAAGTACTAGCTTTAAAAATCCAACGGTTTTGTCTTAGTTTCGACGTTCTAAATCCAACGAGACTATTTCCAAAGTCGTAGCTCTTTTACTAACCGAGATACAAACTTTTGGTTTCCATATATGTGCACCAAAAACCCAAAGGTTGGAAGTCTGTATCTCGGCTTTTATAAGTACTAGCTTTAAAAATCCAACGGTTTTGTCTTAGTTTCGTTGTTCTGAATCCAACGAGACTATTCCCAAAGTCGTAGCTTTTTTACTAACCGAGATACAAACTTTTGGTTTCCATATATGTGCACCAAAAACCAAAAGTTTGAAAGTCTATATCTCGGCTTCTATAAGTACTAGCTTTAAAAATCCAACGGTTTTGTCTTAGTTTCGACGTTCTGAATCCAACGAGACTATTCCCAAAGTCGTAGCTCTTTTACTAACCGAGATACAAATTTTTGGTTTCCATATATGTGCACCAAAAACCATAAGTTTGGAAGTCTGTATCTCGGCTTCTATAAGTACTAGCTTTAAAAATCCAACGGTTTTGTCTTAGTTTTGACGTTGTGAATTCAACGAGACTATTTCCAAAGTCGTAGCTCTTTTACTAACCGAGATACAAATTTTTGGTTTCCATATATGTGCACCAAAAACCCAAAGTTTGGAAGTCTGTATTTCGGCTTCTATAAGTACTAGCTTTAAAAATCCAACGGTTTTGTCTTAGTTTTGACGTTCTGAATCCAACGAGACTATTCCCAAAGTCGTAGCTCTTTTACTAACCGAGATACAAACTTTTGGTTTCCATATATGTGCACCAAAAACCCAAAGGTTGGAAGCCTGTATCTCGGCTTCTATAAGTACTAGCTTTAAAAATCTAACGGTTTTATCTTAGTTTCGACGTTCTGAATTTAACGAGACTATTCCCAAAGTCGTAGCTCTTTTACTAACCGAGATACAAACTTTTGGTTTCCATATATGTGCACCAAAAACCCAAAGGTTGGAAGTTTGTATCTCGGCTTCTATAAGTACTAGCTTTAAAAATCCAACAATTTTATCTTAGTTTCGACGTTCTGAATCCAACGAGACTATTCCCAAAGTCGTAGCTCTTTTACTAACCGAGATACAAACTTTTGGTTTCCATATATGTGCACCAAAAACCCAAAGGTTGGAAGTCTGTATCTCGGCTTCTATAAGTACTAGCTTTAAAAATCCAACGGTTTTATCTTAGTTTCGACGTTCTGAATCCAACGAGACTATTCCCAAAGTCGTAGCTCTTTTACTAACCGAGATACAAACTTTTGGTTTCCATATATGTGCACCAAAAACCCAAAGGTTGGAAGTCTGTATCTCGGCTTCTATGAGTACTAGCTTTAAAAATCCAACGGTTTTGTCTTAGTTTCGACGTTCTGAATCCAACAAGACTATTCCCAAAGTCGTAGCTTTTTTACTAACCGAGATACAAACTTTTGGTTTCCATATATGTGCACCAAAAACCCAAAGGTTGGAAGTCTGTATCTCGGCTTCTATAAGTACTAGCTTTAAAAATCCAACGGTTTTATCTTAGTTTGGACGTTCTGAATCCAACGAGACTATTCTTAAAGTCGTAGCTCTTTTACTAACCGAGATACAAACTTTTGGTTTCCATATATGTGCACCAAAAACCCAAAGGTTGGAAGTCTGTATCTCGGCTTCTATGAGTACTAGCTTTAAAAATCCAACGGTTTTGTCTTAGTTTCGTTGTTCTGAATCCAACGAGACTATTCATAAAGTCGTAGCTCTTTTACTAACCGAGATACAAACTTTTGGTTTCCATATATGTGCACCAAAAACCCAAAGGTTGGAAGTCTGTATCTCGGCTTCTATAAGTACTAGCTTTAAAAATTCAACGGTTTTACCTTAGTTTCGACGTTCTGAATTTAACGAGACTATTCCCAAAGTCGTAGCTCTTTTACTAACCGAGATACAAACTTTTGGTTTCCATATATGTGCACCAAAAACCCAAAGGTTGGAAGTCTGTATCTCGGCTTCTATGAGTACTAGTTTTAAAAATCCAACGGTTTTGTCTTAGTTTCGACGTTCTGAATCCAACGAGACTATTCTTAAAGTCGTAGCTCTTTTACTAACCGAGATACAAACTTTTGGTTTCCATATATGTGCACCAAAAACCCAAAGGTTGGAAGTCTGTATCTCGGCTTTTATAAGTACTAGCTTTAAAAATCCAACGGTTTTGTCTTAGTTTCGTTGTTCTGAATCCAACGAGACTATTCCCAAAGTCGTAGCTCTTTTACTAACCGAGATACAAACTTTTGGTTTCCCTATATGTGCACCAAAAACCAAAAGTTTGGAAGTCTATATCTCGGCTTCTATAAGTACTAGCTTTAAAAATCCAACGGTTTTGTCTTAGTTTCGACATTCTGAATCCAACGAGACTATTCCCAAAGTCGTAGCTCTTTTACTAACCGAGATACAAACTTTTGGTTTCCATATATGTGCACCAAAAACCCAAAGGTTGGAAGTCTGTATCTCGGCTTCTATAAGTACTAGCTTTAAGAATCCAACGGTTTTATCTTAGTTTCGACGTTCTGAATCCAACGAGACTATTCCCAAAGTCGTAGCTCTTTTACTAACCGAGATACAAACTTTTGGTTTCCATATATGTGCACCAAAAACCCAAAGGTTGGAAGTCTGTATCTCGGCTTCTATGAGTACTAGCTTTAAAAATCCAACGGTTTTGTCTTAGTTTCGTTGTTCTGAATCCAACGAGACTATTCCCAAAGTCGTAGCTCTTTTACTAACCGAGATACAAACTTTTGGTTTCCCTATATGTGCACCAAAAACCAAAAGTTTGGAAGTCTATATCTCGGCTTCTATAAGTACTAGCTTTAAAAATCCAACGGTTTTGTCTTAGTTTCGACATTCTGAATCCAACGAGACTATTCCCAAAGTCGTAGCTCTTTTACTAACCGAGATACAAACTTTTGGTTTCCATATATGTGCACCAAAAACCCAAAGGTTGGAAGTCTGTATCTCGGCTTCTATAAGTACTAGCTTTAAGAATCCAACGGTTTTATCTTAGTTTCGACGTTCTGAATCCAACGAGACTATTCCCAAAGTCGTAGCTCTTTTACTAACCGAGATACAAACTTTTGGTTTCCATATATGTGCACCAAAAACCCAAAGGTTGGAAGTCTGTATCTCGGCTTCTATGAGTACTAGCTTTAAAAATCCAACGGTTTTGTCTTAGTTTCGACGTTCTGAATTCAACGAGACTATTCCCAAAGTCGTAGCTCTTTTACTAACTGAGATACAAACTTTTGGTTTCCATATATGTGCACCAAAAACCCAAAGGTTGGAAGTCTGTATCTCGGCTTTTATAAGTACTAGCTTTAAAAATCCAACGATTTTGTTTTAGTTTCGTTGTTTTGAATCCAACGAGACTATTCCCAAAGTCGTAGCTCTTTTACTAACCGAGATACAAACTTTTGGTTTCCATATATGTGCACCAAAAACCAAAAGTTTGGAAGTCTATATCTCGGCTTCTATAAGTACTAGCTTTAAAGATCCAACGGTTTTGTCTTAGTTTCGACGTTCTGAATCCAACGAGACTATTCCCAAAGTAGTAGCTCTTTTACTAACCGAGATACAAACTTTTGGTTTCCATATATGTGCACCAAAAACCCAAAGGTTGGAAGTCTGTATCTCGGCTTCTATAAGTACTAGCTTTAAAAATCCAACGGTTTTATCTTAGTTTCGACGTTCTGAATCCAACGAGACTATTCCCAAAGTCGTAGCTCTTTTACTAACCGAGATACAAACTTTTGGTTTCCATATATGTGCACCAAAAACCCAAAGGTTGGAAGTCTGTATCTCGGCTTCTATGAGTACTAGCTTTAAAAATCCAACGGTTTTGTCTTAGTTTCGACGTTCTGAATCCAACAAGACTATTCCCAAAGTCGTAGCTTTTTTACTAACCGAGATACAAACTTTTGGTTTCCATATATGTGCACCAAAAACCCAAAGGTTGGAAGTCTGTATCTCGGCTTCTATAAGTACTAGCTTTAAAAATCCAACGGTTTTATCTTAGTTTGGACGTTCTGAATCCAACGAGACTATTCTTAAAGTCGTAGCTCTTTTACTAACCGAGATACAAACTTTTGGTTTCCATATATGTGCACCAAAAACCCAAAGGTTGGAAGTCTGTATCTCGGCTTCTATGAGTACTAGCTTTAAAAATCCAACGGTTTTGTCTTAGTTTCGTTGTTCTGAATCCAACGAGACTATTCATAAAGTCGTAGCTCTTTTACTAACCGAGATACAAACTTTTGGTTTCCATATATGTGCACCAAAAACCCAAAGGTTGGAAGTCTGTATCTCGGCTTCTATAAGTACTAGCTTTAAAAATTCAACGGTTTTACCTTAGTTTCGACGTTCTGAATTTAACGAGACTATTCCCAAAGTCGTAGCTCTTTTACTAACCGAGATACAAACTTTTGGTTTCCATATATGTGCACCAAAAACCCAAAGGTTGGAAGTCTGTATCTCGGCTTCTATGAGTACTAGTTTTAAAAATCCAACGGTTTTGTCTTAGTTTCGACGTTCTGAATCCAACGAGACTATTCTTAAAGTCGTAGCTCTTTTACTAACCGAGATACAAACTTTTGGTTTCCATATATGTGCACCAAAAACCCAAAGGTTGGAAGTCTGTATCTCGGCTTTTATAAGTACTAGCTTTAAAAATCCAACGGTTTTGTCTTAGTTTCGTTGTTCTGAATCCAACGAGACTATTCCCAAAGTCGTAGCTCTTTTACTAACCGAGATACAAACTTTTGGTTTCCCTATATGTGCACCAAAAACCAAAAGTTTGGAAGTCTATATCTCGGCTTCTATAAGTACTAGCTTTAAAAATCCAACGGTTTTGTCTTAGTTTCGACATTCTGAATCCAACGAGACTATTCCCAAAGTCGTAGCTCTTTTACTAACCGAGATACAAACTTTTGGTTTCCATATATGTGCACCAAAAACCCAAAGGTTGGAAGTCTGTATCTCGGCTTCTATAAGTACTAGCTTTAAGAATCCAACGGTTTTATCTTAGTTTCGACGTTCTGAATCCAACGAGACTATTCCCAAAGTCGTAGCTCTTTTACTAACCGAGATACAAACTTTTGGTTTCCATATATGTGCACCAAAAACCCAAAGGTTGGAAGTCTGTATCTCGGCTTCTATGAGTACTAGCTTTAAAAATCCAACGGTTTTGTCTTAGTTTCGTTGTTCTGAATCCAACGAGACTATTCCCAAAGTCGTAGCTCTTTTACTAACCGAGATACAAACTTTTGGTTTCCCTATATGTGCACCAAAAACCAAAAGTTTGGAAGTCTATATCTCGGCTTCTATAAGTACTAGCTTTAAAAATCCAACGGTTTTGTCTTAGTTTCGACATTCTGAATCCAACGAGACTATTCCCAAAGTCGTAGCTCTTTTACTAACCGAGATACAAACTTTTGGTTTCCATATATGTGCACCAAAAACCCAAAGGTTGGAAGTCTGTATCTCGGCTTCTATAAGTACTAGCTTTAAGAATCCAACGGTTTTATCTTAGTTTCGACGTTCTGAATCCAACGAGACTATTCCCAAAGTCGTAGCTCTTTTACTAACCGAGATACAAACTTTTGGTTTCCATATATGTGCACCAAAAACCCAAAGGTTGGAAGTCTGTATCTCGGCTTCTATGAGTACTAGCTTTAAAAATCCAACGGTTTTGTCTTAGTTTCGACGTTCTGAATTCAACGAGACTATTCCCAAAGTCGTAGCTCTTTTACTAACTGAGATACAAACTTTTGGTTTCCATATATGTGCACCAAAAACCCAAAGGTTGGAAGTCTGTATCTCGGCTTTTATAAGTACTAGCTTTAAAAATCCAACGATTTTGTTTTAGTTTCGTTGTTTTGAATCCAACGAGACTATTCCCAAAGTCGTAGCTCTTTTACTAACCGAGATACAAACTTTTGGTTTCCATATATGTGCACCAAAAACCAAAAGTTTGGAAGTCTATATCTCGGCTTCTATAAGTACTAGCTTTAAAGATCCAACGGTTTTGTCTTAGTTTCGACGTTCTGAATCCAACGAGACTATTCCCAAAGTAGTAGCTCTTTTACTAACCGAGATACAAACTTTTGGTTTCCATATATGTGCACCAAAAACCCAAAGGTTGGAAGTCTGTATCTCGGCTTCTATAAGTACTAGCTTTAAAAATCTAACGGTTTTATCTTAGTTTCGACGTTCTGAATCCAACAAGACTATTCCCAAAGTCGTAGCTCTTTTACTAACCGAGATACAAACTTTTGGTTTCCATATATGTGCACCAAAAACCCAAAGGTTGGAAATCTGTATCTCGGCTTCTATAAGTACTAGCTTTAAAAATATAACGGTTTTATCTTAGTTTCGACGTTCTGAATGCAACGAGATTATTCCCAAAGTCGTAGCTCTTTTACTAACCGAGATACAAACTTTTGGTTTCCATATATGTGCACCAAAAACCCAAAGGTTGGAAGTCTGTATCTCGGCTTCTATGAGTACTAGCTTTAAAAATCCAACGGTTTTGTCTTAGTTTCGACGTTCTGAATCCAACGAGACTATTCCCAAAGTCGTAGCTTTTTTACTAACCGAGATACAAACTTTTGGTTTCCATATATGTGCACCAAAAACCCAAAGGTTGGAAGTCTGTATCTCGGCTTCTATGAGTACTAGCTTTAAAAATCCAACGGTTTTGTCTTAGTTTCGTTGTTCTGAATCCAACGAGACTATTCCCAAAGTCGTAGCTCTTTTACTAACCGAGATACAAACTTTTGGTTTCCATATATGTGCACCAAAAACCCAAAGGTTGGAAGTTTGTATCTCGGCTTCTATAAGTACTAGCTTTAAAAATCCAACGGTTTTATCTTAGTTTCGACGTTCTGAATCCAACGAGACTATTCCCAAAGTCGTAGCTTTTTTACTAACCGAGATACAAACTTTTGGTTTCCATATATGTGCACCAAAAACCCAAAGGTTGGAAGTCTGTATCTCGGCTTCTATAAGTACTAGCTTTAAAAATCCAACGGTTTTATCTTAGTTTCGACGTTCTGAATCCAACGAGACTATTCCCAAAGTCGTAGCTCTTTTACTAACCGAGATACAAACTTTTGGTTTCCATATATGTGCACCAAAAACCCAAAGGTTGGAAGTCTGTATCTCGGCTTCTATAAGTACTAGCTTTAAAAATCCAACGGTTTTATCTTAGTTTCGACGTTCTGAATCCAACGAGACTATTCCCAAAGTCGTAGCTCTTTTACTAACCGAGATACAAACTTTTGGTTTCCATATATGTGCACCAAAAACCCAAAGGTTGGAAGTCTGTATCTCGGCTTCTATGAGTACTAGCTTTAAAAATCCAACGGTTTTGTCTTAGTTTCGACGTTCTGAATCCAACGAGACTATTCCCAAAGTCGTAGCTCTTTTACTTACCGAGATACAAACTTTTGGTTTCCATATATGTGCACCAAAAACCCAAAGGTTGGAAGTTTGTATCTCGGCTTCTATAAGTACTAGCTTTAAAAATCCAACGGTTTTATCTTAGTTTCGACGTTCTGAATCCAACGAGACTATTCCCAAAGTCGTAGCTCTTTTACTAACCGAGATACAAACTTTTGGTTTCCATATATGTGCACCAAAAACCCAAAGGTTGGAAGTCTGTATCTCGGCTTCTATAAGTACTAGCTTTAAAAATCCAACGGTTTTATCTTAGTTTCGACGTTCTGAATCCAACGAGACTATTCCCAAAGTCGTAGCTCTTTTACTAACCGAGATACAAACTTTTGGTTTCCATATATGTGCACCAAAAACCCAAAGGTTGGAAGTCTGTATCTCGGCTTCTATGAGTACTAGCTTTAAAAATCCAACGGTTTTGTCTTAGTTTCGACGTTCTGAATCCAACGAGACTATTCCCAAAGTCGTAGCTCTTTTACTAACCGAGATACAAACTTTTGGTTTCCATATATGTGCACCAAAAACCCAAAGGTTGGAAGTCTGTATCTCGGCTTTTATAAGTACTAGCTTTAAAAATCCAACGGTTTTGTCTTAGTTTCGTTGTTCTGAATCCAACGAGACTATTCCCAAAGTCGTAGCTCTTTTACTAACCGAGATACAAACTTTTGGTTTCCATATATGTGCACCAAAAACCCAAAGGTTGGAAGTCTGTATCTCGGCTTTTATAAGTACTAGCTTTAAAAATCCAACGGTTTTGTCTTAGTTTCGTTGTTCTGAACACAACGAGACTATTCCCAAAGTCGTAGCTCTTTTACTAACCGAGATACAAACTTTTGGTTTCCATATTTGTGCACCAAAAACCAAAAGTTTGGAAGTCTATATCTCGGCTTCTATAAGTACTAGCTTTAAAAATCCAACGGTTTTGTCTTAGTTTCGACGTTCTGAATCCAACAAGACTATTCCCAAAGTCGTAGCTCTTTTACTAACCGAGATACAAACTTTTGGTTTCCATATATGTGCACCAAAAACCAAAAGTTTGGAAGTCTATATCTCGGCTTCTATAAGTACTAGCTTTAAAGATCCAACGGTTTTGTCTTAGTTTCGACGTTCTGAATCCAACGAGACTATTCCCAAAGTAGTAGCTCTTTTACTAACCGAGATACAAACTTTTGGTTTCCATATATGTGCACCAAAAACCCAAAGGTTGGAAGTCTGTATCTCGGCTTCTATAAGTACTAGCTTTAAAAATCTAACGGTTTTATCTTAGTTTCGACGTTCTGAATCCAACAAGACTATTCCCAAAGTCGTAGCTCTTTTACTAACCGAGATACAAACTTTTGGTTTCCATATATGTGCACCAAAAACCCAAAGGTTGGAAATCTGTATCTCGGCTTCTATAAGTACTAGCTTTAAAAATATAACGGTTTTATCTTAGTTTCGACGTTCTGAATGCAACGAGATTATTCCCAAAGTCGTAGCTCTTTTACTAACCGAGATACAAACTTTTGGTTTCCATATATGTGCACCAAAAACCCAAAGGTTGGAAGTCTGTATCTCGGCTTCTATGAGTACTAGCTTTAAAAATCCAACGGTTTTGTCTTAGTTTCGACGTTCTGAATCCAACGAGACTATTCCCAAAGTCGTAGCTTTTTTACTAACCGAGATACAAACTTTTGGTTTCCATATATGTGCACCAAAAACCCAAAGGTTGGAAGTCTGTATCTCGGCTTCTATGAGTACTAGCTTTAAAAATCCAACGGTTTTGTCTTAGTTTCGTTGTTCTGAATCCAACGAGACTATTCCCAAAGTCGTAGCTCTTTTACTAACCGAGATACAAACTTTTGGTTTCCATATATGTGCACCAAAAACCCAAAGGTTGGAAGTTTGTATCTCGGCTTCTATAAGTACTAGCTTTAAAAATCCAACGGTTTTATCTTAGTTTCGACGTTCTGAATCCAACGAGACTATTCCCAAAGTCGTAGCTTTTTTACTAACCGAGATACAAACTTTTGGTTTCCATATATGTGCACCAAAAACCCAAAGGTTGGAAGTCTGTATCTCGGCTTCTATAAGTACTAGCTTTAAAAATCCAACGGTTTTATCTTAGTTTCGACGTTCTGAATCCAACGAGACTATTCCCAAAGTCGTAGCTCTTTTACTAACCGAGATACAAACTTTTGGTTTCCATATATGTGCACCAAAAACCCAAAGGTTGGAAGTCTGTATCTCGGCTTCTATAAGTACTAGCTTTAAAAATCCAACGGTTTTATCTTAGTTTCGACGTTCTGAATCCAACGAGACTATTCCCAAAGTCGTAGCTCTTTTACTAACCGAGATACAAACTTTTGGTTTCCATATATGTGCACCAAAAACCCAAAGGTTGGAAGTCTGTATCTCGGCTTCTATGAGTACTAGCTTTAAAAATCCAACGGTTTTGTCTTAGTTTCGACGTTCTGAATCCAACGAGACTATTCCCAAAGTCGTAGCTCTTTTACTTACCGAGATACAAACTTTTGGTTTCCATATATGTGCACCAAAAACCCAAAGGTTGGAAGTTTGTATCTCGGCTTCTATAAGTACTAGCTTTAAAAATCCAACGGTTTTATCTTAGTTTCGACGTTCTGAATCCAACGAGACTATTCCCAAAGTCGTAGCTCTTTTACTAACCGAGATACAAACTTTTGGTTTCCATATATGTGCACCAAAAACCCAAAGGTTGGAAGTCTGTATCTCGGCTTCTATAAGTACTAGCTTTAAAAATCCAACGGTTTTATCTTAGTTTCGACGTTCTGAATCCAACGAGACTATTCCCAAAGTCGTAGCTCTTTTACTAACCGAGATACAAACTTTTGGTTTCCATATATGTGCACCAAAAACCCAAAGGTTGGAAGTCTGTATCTCGGCTTCTATGAGTACTAGCTTTAAAAATCCAACGGTTTTGTCTTAGTTTCGACGTTCTGAATCCAACGAGACTATTCCCAAAGTCGTAGCTCTTTTACTAACCGAGATACAAACTTTTGGTTTCCATATATGTGCACCAAAAACCCAAAGGTTGGAAGTCTGTATCTCGGCTTTTATAAGTACTAGCTTTAAAAATCCAACGGTTTTGTCTTAGTTTCGTTGTTCTGAATCCAACGAGACTATTCCCAAAGTCGTAGCTCTTTTACTAACCGAGATACAAACTTTTGGTTTCCATATATGTGCACCAAAAACCCAAAGGTTGGAAGTCTGTATCTCGGCTTTTATAAGTACTAGCTTTAAAAATCCAACGGTTTTGTCTTAGTTTCGTTGTTCTGAACACAACGAGACTATTCCCAAAGTCGTAGCTCTTTTACTAACCGAGATACAAACTTTTGGTTTCCATATTTGTGCACCAAAAACCAAAAGTTTGGAAGTCTATATCTCGGCTTCTATAAGTACTAGCTTTAAAAATCCAACGGTTTTGTCTTAGTTTCGACGTTCTGAATCCAACAAGACTATTCCCAAAGTCGTAGCTCTTTTACTAACCGAGATACAAACTTTTGGTTTCCATATATGTGCACCAAAAACCCAAAGGTTGGAAGTTTGTATCTTGGCTTCTATAAGTACTAGCTTTAAAAATCCAACGGTTTTATCTTAGTTTCGACGTTCTGAATCCAACGAGACTATTCTCAAAGTCGTAGCTCTTTTACTAACCGAGATACAAACTTTTGGTTTCCATATATGTGCACCAAAAACCCAAAGGTTGGAAGTCTGTATCTCGGCTTCTATAAGTACTAGCTTTAAAAATCCAACGGTTTTATCTTAGTTTCGACGTTCTGAATCCAACGAGACTATTTCCAAAGTCGTAGCTCTTTTACTAACCGAGATACAAACTTTTGGTTTCCATATATGTGCACCAAAAACCCAAAGGTTGGAAGTCTGTATCTCGGCTTCTATGAGTACTAGCTTTAAAAATCCAACGGTTTTGTCTTAGTTTCGTTGTTCTGAATCCAACGAGACTATTCCCAAAGTCGTAGCTCTTTTACTAACCGAGATACAAACTTTTGGTTTCCATATATGTGCACCAAAAACCAAAAGTTTGGAAGTCTATATCTCGGCTTCTATAAGTACTAGCTTTAAAAATCCAACGGTTTTGTCTTAGTTTTGACGTTCTGAATCCAACGAGACTATTCTTAAAGTCGTAGCTCTTTTACTAACCGAGATACAAACTTTTGGTTTCCATATATGTGCACCAAAAACCAAAAGTTTGGAAGTCTATATCTCGGCTTCTATAAGTACTAGCTTCAAAAATTTAACGGCTTTGTCTTAGTTTCGACGTTCTGAATCCAACGAGACTATTCCCAAAGTCGTAGCTCTTTTACTAACCGAGATACAAACTTTTGGTTTCCATATATGTGCACCAAAAACCCAAAGGTTGGAAGTTTGTATCTTGGCTTCTATAAGTACTAGCTTTAAAAATCCAACGGTTTTATCTTAGTTTCGACGTTCTGAATCCAACCAGACTATTCTCAAAGTCGTAGCTCTTTTACTAACCGAGATACAAACTTTTGGTTTCCATATATGTGCACCAAAAACCAAAAGTTTGGAAGTCTATATCTCGGCTTCTATAAGTACTAGCTTTAAAAATCCAACGGTTTTGTCTTAGTTTCGATGTTCTGAATCCAACGAGACTTTTTCCAAAGTCGTAGCTTTTTACTAACCGAGATACAAACTTTTGGTTTCCATATATGTGCACCAAAAACCCAAAGGTTGGAAGTCTGTATCTCGGCTTCTATAAGTACTAGCTTTAAAAATTCAACGGTTTTATCTTAGTTTTGACGTTCTGAATCCAACGAGACTATTCCCAAAGTCGTAGCTCTTTTACTAACCCAGATACAAACTTTTGGTTTCCATATATGTGCACCAAAAACCAAAAGTTTGGAAGTCTATATCTCGGCTTCTATAAGTACTAGCTTTAAAAATCTAACGGTTTTGTCTTAGTTTCGACGTTCTGAATCCAACGAGACTATTCCCAAAGTCGTAGCTCGTTTACTAACCGAGATACAAACTTTTGGTTTCCATACATGTGCACCAAAAACCAAAAGTTTGGAAGTCTATATCTCGGCTTCTATAAGTACTAGCTTTAAAAATCCAACGGTTTTGTCTTAGTTTCGACGTTCTAAATCCAACGAGACTATTTCCAAAGTCGTAGCTCTTTTACTAACCGAGATACAAACTTTTGGTTTCCATATATGTGCACCAAAAACCCAAAGGTTGGAAGTCTGTATCTCGGCTTTTATAAGTACTAGCTTTAAAAATCCAACGGTTTTGTCTTAGTTTCGTTGTTCTGAATCCAACGAGACTATTCCCAAAGTCGTAGCTTTTTTACTAACCGAGATACAAACTTTTGGTTTCCATATATGTGCACCAAAAACCAAAAGTTTGAAAGTCTATATCTCGGCTTCTATAAGTACTAGCTTTAAAAATCCAACGGTTTTGTCTTAGTTTCGACGTTCTGAATCCAACGAGACTATTCCCAAAGTCGTAGCTCTTTTACTAACCGAGATACAAATTTTTGGTTTCCATATATGTGCACCAAAAACCATAAGTTTGGAAGTCTGTATCTCGGCTTCTATAAGTACTAGCTTTAAAAATCCAACGGTTTTGTCTTAGTTTTGACGTTGTGAATTCAACGAGACTATTTCCAAAGTCGTAGCTCTTTTACTAACCGAGATACAAATTTTTGGTTTCCATATATGTGCACCAAAAACCCAAAGTTTGGAAGTCTGTATTTCGGCTTCTATAAGTACTAGCTTTAAAAATCCAACGGTTTTGTCTTAGTTTTGACGTTCTGAATCCAACGAGACTATTCCCAAAGTCGTAGCTCTTTTACTAACCGAGATACAAACTTTTGGTTTCCATATATGTGCACCAAAAACCCAAAGGTTGGAAGCCTGTATCTCGGCTTCTATAAGTACTAGCTTTAAAAATCTAACGGTTTTATCTTAGTTTCGACGTTCTGAATTCAACGAGACTATTCCCAAAGTCGTAGCTCTTTTACTAACCGAGATACAAACTTTTGGTTTCCATATATGTGCACCAAAAACCCAAAGGTTGGAAGTTTGTATCTCGGCTTCTATAAGTACTAGCTTTAAAAATCCAACAATTTTATCTTAGTTTCGACGTTCTGAATCCAACGAGACTATTCCCAAAGTCGTAGCTCTTTTACTAACCGAGATACAAACTTTTGGTTTCCATATATGTGCACCAAAAACCCAAAGGTTGGAAGTCTGTATCTCGGCTTCTATAAGTACTAGCTTTAAAAATCCAACGGTTTTATCTTAGTTTCGACGTTCTGAATCCAACGAGACTATTCCCAAAGTCGTAGCTCTTTTACTAACCGAGATACAAACTTTTGGTTTCCATATATGTGCACCAAAAACCCAAAGGTTGGAAGTCTGTATCTCGGCTTCTATGAGTACTAGCTTTAAAAATCCAACGGTTTTGTCTTAGTTTCGACGTTCTGAATCCAACAAGACTATTCCCAAAGTCGTAGCTTTTTTACTAACCGAGATACAAACTTTTGGTTTCCATATATGTGCACCAAAAACCCAAAGGTTGGAAGTCTGTATCTCGGCTTCTATAAGTACTAGCTTTAAAAATCCAACGGTTTTATCTTAGTTTGGACGTTCTGAATCCAACGAGACTATTCTTAAAGTCGTAGCTCTTTTACTAACCGAGATACAAACTTTTGGTTTCCATATATGTGCACCAAAAACCCAAAGGTTGGAAGTCTGTATCTCGGCTTCTATAAGTACTAGCTTTAAAAATCCAACGGTTTTATCTTAGTTTCGACGTTCTGAATCCAACGAGACTATTCTCAAAGTCGTAGCTCTTCTACTAACCGAGATACAAACTTTTGGTTTCCATATATGTGCACCAAAAACCCAAAGGTTGGAAGTCTGTATCTCGGCTTCTATGAGTACTAGCTTTAAAAATCCAACGGTTTTGTCTTAGTTTCGTTGTTCTGAATCCAACGAGACTATTCATAAAGTCGTAGCTCTTTTACTAACCGAGATACAAACTTTTGGTTTCCATATATGTGCACCAAAAACCCAAAGGTTGGAAGTCTGTATCTCGGCTTCTATAAGTACTAGCTTTAAAAATTCAACGGTTTTATCTTAGTTTCGACGTTCTGAATTTAACGAGACTATTCCCAAAGTCGTAGCTCTTTTACTAACCGAGATACAAACTTTTGGTTTCCATATATGTGCACCAAAAACCCAAAGGTTGGAAGTCTGTATCTCGGCTTCTATGAGTACTAGTTTTAAAAATCCAACGGTTTTGTCTTAGTTTCGACGTTCTGAATCCAACGAGACTATTCTTAAAGTCGTAGCTCTTTTACTAACCGAGATACAAACTTTTGGTTTCCATATATGTGCACCAAAAACCCAAAGGTTGGAAGTCTGTATCTCGGCTTTTATAAGCACTAGCTTTAAAAATCCAACGGTTTTGTCTTAGTTTCGTTGTTCTGAATCCAACGAGACTATTCCCAAAGTCGTAGCTCTTTTACTAACCGAGATACAAACTTTTGGTTTCCATATATGTGCACCAAAAACCAAAAGTTTGGAAGTCTATATCTCGGCTTCTATAAGTACTAGCTTTAAAAATCCAACGGTTTTGTCTTAGTTTCGACATTCTGAATCCAACGAGACTATTCCCAAAGTCGTAGCTCTTTTACTAACCGAGATACAAACTTTTGGTTTCCATATATGTGCACCAAAAACCCAAAGGTTGGAAGTCTGTATCTCGGCTTCTATAAGTACTAGCTTTAAGAATCCAACGGTTTTATCTTAGTTTCGACGTTCTGAATCCAACGAGACTATTCCCAAAGTCGTAGCTCTTTTACTAACCGAGATACAAACTTTTGGTTTCCATATATGTGCACCAAAAACCCAAAGGTTGGAAGTCTGTATCTCGGCTTCTATGAGTACTAGCTTTAAAAATCCAACGGTTTTGTCTTAGTTTCGACGTTCTGAATTCAACGAGACTATTCCCAAAGTCGTAGCTCTTTTACTAACTGAGATACAAACTTTTGGTTTCCATATATGTGCACCAAAAACCCAAAGGTTGGAAGTCTGTATCTCGGCTTTTATAAGTACTAGCTTTAAAAATCCAACGATTTTGTCTTAGTTTCGTTGTTTTGAATCCAACGAGACTATTCCCAAAGTCGTAGCTCTTTTACTAACCGAGATACAAACTTTTGGTTTCCATATATGTGCACCAAAAACCAAAAGTTTGGAAGTCTATATCTCGGCTTCTATAAGTACTAGCTTTAAAGATCCAACGGTTTTGTCTTAGTTTCGACGTTCTGAATCCAACGAGACTATTCCCAAAGTAGTAGCTCTTTTACTAACCGAGATACAAACTTTTGGTTTCCATATATGTGCACCAAAAACCCAAAGGTTGGAAGTCTGTATCTCGGCTTCTATAAGTACCAGCTTTAAAAATCTAACGGTTTTATCTTAGTTTCGACGTTCTGAATCCAACAAGACTATTCCCAAAGTCGTAGCTCTTTTACTAACCGAGATACAAACTTTTGGTTTCCATATATGTGCACCAAAAACCCAAAGGTTGGAAATCTGTATCTCGGCTTCTATAAGTACTAGCTTTAAAAATATAACGGTTTTATCTTAGTTTCGACGTTCTGAATGCAACGAGATTATTCCCAAAGTCGTAGCTCTTTTACTAACCGAGATACAAACTTTTGGTTTCCATATATGTGCACCAAAAACCCAAAGGTTGGAAGTCTGTATCTCGGCTTCTATGAGTACTAGCTTTAAAAATCCAACGGTTTTGTCTTAGTTTCGACGTTCTGAATCCAACGAGACTATTCCCAAAGTCGTAGCTTTTTTACTAACCGAGATACAAACTTTTGGTTTCCATATATGTGCACCAAAAACCCAAAGGTTGGAAGTCTGTATCTCGGCTTCTATGAGTACTAGCTTTAAAAATCCAACGGTTTTGTCTTAGTTTCGTTGTTCTGAATCCAACGAGACTATTCCCAAAGTCGTAGCTCTTTTACTAACCGAGATACAAACTTTTGGTTTCCATATATGTGCACCAAAAACCCAAAGGTTGGAAGTCTGTATCTCGGCTTCTATAAGTACTAGCTTTAAAAATCCAACGGTTTTATCTTAGTTTCGACGTTCTGAATCCAACGAGACTATTCCCAAAGTCGTAGCTCTTTTACTAACCGAGATACAAACTTTTGGTTTCCATATATGTGCACCAAAAACCCAAAGGTTGGAAGTCTGTATCTCGGCTTCTATGAGTACTAGCTTTAAAAATCCAACGGTTTTGTCTTAGTTTCGACGTTCTGAATCCAACGAGACTATTCCCAAAGTCGTAGCTCTTTTACTTACCGAGATACAAACTTTTGGTTTCCATATATGTGCACCAAAAACCCAAAGGTTGGAAGTTTGTATCTCGGCTTCTATAAGTACTAGCTTTAAAAATCCAACGGTTTTATCTTAGTTTCGACGTTCTGAATCCAACGAGACTATTCCCAAAGTCGTAGCTCTTTTACTAACCGAGATACAAACTTTTGGTTTCCATATATGTGCACCAAAAACCCAAAGGTTGGAAGTCTGTATCTCGGCTTCTATAAGTACTAGCTTTAAAAATCCAACGGTTTTATCTTAGTTTCGACGTTCTGAATCCAACGAGACTATTCCCAAAGTCGTAGCTCTTTTACTAACCGAGATACAAACTTTTGGTTTCCATATATGTGCACCAAAAACCCAAAGGTTGGAAGTCTGTATCTCGGCTTCTATGAGTACTAGCTTTAAAAATCCAACGGTTTTGTCTTAGTTTCGACGTTCTGAATCCAACGAGACTATTCCCAAAGTCGTAGCTCTTTTACTAACCGAGATACAAACTTTTGGTTTCCATATATGTGCACCAAAAACCCAAAGGTTGGAAGTCTGTATCTCGGCTTTTATAAGTACTAGCTTTAAAAATCCAACGGTTTTGTCTTAGTTTCGTTGTTCTGAATCCAACGAGACTATTCCCAAAGTCGTAGCTCTTTTACTAACCGAGATACAAACTTTTGGTTTCCATATATGTGCACCAAAAACCCAAAGGTTGGAAGTCTGTATCTCGGCTTTTATAAGTACTAGCTTTAAAAATCTAACGGTTTTGTCTTAGTTTCGTTGTTCTGAACACAACGAGACTATTCCCAAAGTCGTAGCTCTTTTACTAACCGAGATACAAACTTTTGGTTTCCATATTTGTGCACCAAAAACCAAAAGTTTGGAAGTCTATATCTCGGCTTCTATAAGTACCAGCTTTAAAAATCCAACGGTTTTATCTTAGTTTCGACGTTCTGAATCCAACGAGACTATTCTCAAAGTCGTAGCTCTTTTACTAACCGAGATACAAACTTTTGGTTTCCATATATGTGCACCAAAAACCCAAAGGTTGGAAGTCTGTATCTCGGCTTCTATAAGTACTAGCTTTAAAAATCCAACGGTTTTATCTTAGTTTCGACGTTCTGAATCCAACGAGACTATTTCCAAAGTCGTAGCTCTTTTACTAACCGAGATACAAACTTTTGGTTTCCATATATGTGCACCAAAAACCCAAAGGTTGGAAGTCTGTATCTCGGCTTCTATGAGTACTAGCTTTAAAAATCCAACGGTTTTGTCTTAGTTTCGTTGTTCTGAATCCAACGAGACTATTCCCAAAGTCGTAGCTCTTTTACTAACCGAGATACAAACTTTTGGTTTCCATATATGTGCACCAAAAACCAAAAGTTTGGAAGTCTATATCTCGGCTTCTATAAGTACTAGCTTTAAAAATCCAACGGTTTTGTCTTAGTTTTGACGTTCTGAATCCAACGAGACTATTCTTAAAGTCGTAGCTCTTTTACTAACCGAGATACAAACTTTTGGTTTCCATATATGTGCACCAAAAACCAAAAGTTTGGAAGTCTATATCTCGGCTTCTATAAGTACTAGCTTCAAAAATTTAACGGTTTTGTCTTAGTTTCGACGTTTTGAATCCAACGAGACTATTCCCAAAGTCGTAGCTCTTTTACTAACCGAGATACAAACTTTTGGTTTCCATATATGTGCACCAAAAACCCAAAGGTTGGAAGTCTGTATCTCGGCTTCTATAAGTACTAGCTTTAAAAATCCAACGGTTTTATCTTAGTTTCGACGTTCTGAATCCAACGAGACTATTTCCAAAGTCGTAGCTCTTTTACTAACCGAGATACAAACTTTTGGTTTCCATATATGTGCACCAAAAACCCAAAGGTTGGAAGTCTGTATCTCGGCTTCTATGAGTACTAGCTTTAAAAATCCAACGGTTTTGTCTTAGTTTCGTTGTTCTGAATCCAACGAGACTATTCCCAAAGTCGTAGCTCTTTTACTAACCGAGATACAAACTTTTGGTTTCCATATATGTGCACCAAAAACCAAAAGTTTGGAAGTCTATATCTCGGCTTCTATAAGTACTAGCTTTAAAAATCTAACGGTTTTGTCTTAGTTTTGACGTTCTGAATCCAACGAGACTATTCTCAAAGTCGTAGCTCTTTTACTAACCGAGATACAAACTTTTGGTTTCCATATATGTGCACCAAAAACCCAAAGGTTGGAAGTCTGTATCTCGGCTTCTATAAGTACTAGCTTTAAAAAACCAACGGTTTTATCTTAGTTTCGACGTTCTGAATCCAACGAGACTATTCCCAAAGTCGTAGCTCTTTTACTAACCGAGATACAAACTTTTGGTTTCCATATATGTGCACCAAAAACCCAAAGGTTGGAAGTCTGTATCTCGGCTTCTATGAGTACTAGCTTTAAAAATCCAACGGTTTTGTCTTAGTTTCGACGTTCTGAATCCAACGAGACTATTCCCAAAGTCGTAGCTCTTTTACTTACCGAGATACAAACTTTTGGTTTCCATATATGTGCACCAAAAACCCAAAGGTTGGAAGTTTGTATCTCGGCTTCTATAAGTACTAGCTTTAAAAATCCAACGGTTTTATCTTAGTTTCGACTTTCTGAATCCAACGAGACTATTCCCAAAGTCGTAGCTCTTTTACTAACCGAGATACAAACTTTTGGTTTCCATATATGTGCACCAAAAACCCAAAGGTTGGAAGTCTGTATCTCGGCTTCTATAAGTACTAGCTTTAAAAATCCAACGGTTTTATCTTAGTTTCGACGTTCTGAATCCAACGAGACTATTCCCAAAGTCGTAGCTCTTTTACTAACCGAGATACAAACTTTTGGTTTCCATATATGTGCACCAAAAACCCAAAGGTTGGAAGTCTGTATCTCGGCTTCTATGAGTACTAGCTTTAAAAATCCAACGGTTTTGTCTTAGTTTCGACGTTCTGAATCCAACGAGACTATTCCCAAAGTCGTAGCTCTTTTACTAACCGAGATACAAACTTTTGGTTTCCATATATGTGCACCAAAAACCCAAAGGTTGGAAGTCTGTATCTCGGCTTTTATAAGTACTAGTTTTAAAAATCCAACGGTTTTGTCTTAGTTTCGTTGTTCTGAATCCAACGAGACTATTCCCAAAGTCGTAGCTCTTTTACTAACCGAGATACAAACTTTTGGTTTCCATATATGTGCACCAAAAACCAAAAGTTTGGAAGTCTATATCTCGGCTTCTATAAGTACTAGCTTTAAAAATCCAACGGTTTTGTCTTAGTTTCGACGTTCTGAATCCAACAAGACTATTCCCAAAGTCGTAGCTCTTTTACTAACCGAGATACAAACTTTTGGTTTCCATATATGTGCACCAAAAACCCAAAGGTTGGAAGTTTGTATCTTGGCTTCTATAAGTACTAGCTTTAAAAATCCAACGGTTTTATCTTAGTTTCGACGTTCTGAATCCAACGAGACTATTCTCAAAGTCGTAGCTCTTTTACTAACCGAGATACAAACTTTTGGTTTCCATATATGTGCACCAAAAACCCAAAGGTTGGAAGTCTGTATCTCGGCTTCTATAAGTACTAGCTTTAAAAATCCAACGGTTTTATCTTAGTTTCGACGTTCTGAATCCAACGAGACTATTTCCAAAGTCGTAGCTCTTTTACTAACCGAGATACAAACTTTTGGTTTCCATATATGTGCACCAAAAACCCAAAGGTTGGAAGTCTGTATCTCGGCTTCTATGAGTACTAGCTTTAAAAATCCAACGGTTTTGTCTTAGTTTCGTTGTTCTGGATCCAACGAGACTATTCCCAAAGTCGTAGCTCTTTTACTAACCGAGATACAAACTTTTGGTTTCCATATATGTGCACCAAAAACCAAAAGTTTGGAAGTCTATATCTCGGCTTCTATAAGTACTAGCTTTAAAAATCCAACGGTTTTGTCTTAGTTTTGACGTTCTGAATCCAACGAGACTATTCTTAAAGTCGTAGCTCTTTTACTAACCGAGATACAAACTTTTGGTTTCCATATATGTGCACCAAAAACCAAAAGTTTGGAAGTCTATATCTCGGCTTCTATAAGTACTAGCTTCAAAAATTTAACGGTTTTGTCTTAGTTTCGACGTTCTGAATCCAACGAGACTATTCCCAAAGTCGTAGCTCTTTTACTAACCGAGATACAAACTTTTGGTTTCCATATATGTGCACCAAAAACCCAAAGGTTGGAAGTTTGTATCTTGGCTTCTATAAGTACTAGCTTTAAAAATCCAACGGTTTTATCTTAGTTTCAACGTTCTGAATCCAACGAGACTATTCTCAAAGTCGTAGCTTTTTTACTAACCGAGATACAAACTTTTGGTTTCCATATATGTGCACCAAAAACCCAAAGGTTGGAAGTCTGTATCTCGGCTTCTATAAGTACTAGCTTTAAAAATCCAACGGTTTTATCTTAGTTTCGACGTTCTGAATCCAACGAGACTATTTCCAAAGTCGTAGCTCTTTTACTAACCGAGATACAAACTTTTGGTTTCCATATATGTGCACCAAAAACCAAAAGTTTGGAAGTCTATATCTCGGCTTCTATAAGTACAAGCTTCAAAAATTTAACGGTTTTGTCTTAGTTTCGACGTTCTAAATCCAACGAGACTATTCCTAAAGTCGTAGCTCTTTTACTAACCGAGATACAAACTTTTGGTTTCCATATATGTGCACCAAAAACCAAAAGTTTGGAAGTCTATATCTCGGCTTCTATAAGTACAAGCTTCAAAAATTTAACGGTTTTGTCTTAGTTTCGACGTTCTAAATCCAACGAGACTATTCCCAAAGTCGTAGCTCTTTTACTAACCGAGATACAAACTTTTGGTTTCCATATGTGTGCACCAAAAACCCAAAGGTTGGAAGTCTGTATCTCGGCTTTTATAAGTACTAGCTTTAAAAATCCAACGGTTTTGTCTTAGTTTTGTTGTTCTAAATCCAACGAGACTATTCCCAAAGTCGTAGCTTTTTTACTAACCGAGATACAAACTTTTGGTTTCCATATATGTGCACCAAAAACCCAAAGGTTGGAAGTCTGTATCTCGGCTTCTATAAGTACTAGCTTTAAAAATCTAACGGTTTTATCTTAGTTTCGACGTTCTGAATCCAACAAGACTATTCCCAAAGTCGTAGCTCTTTTACTAACCGAGATACAAACTTTTGGTTTCCATATATGTGCACCAAAAACCCAAAGGTTGGAAATCTGTATCTCGGCTTCTATAAGTACTAGCTTTAAAAATCCAACGGTTTTATCTTAGTTTCGACGTTCTGAATGCAACGAGATTATTCCCAAAGTCGTAGCTCTTTTACTAACCGAGATACAAACTTTTGGTTTCCATATATGTGCACCAAAAACCCAAAGGTTGGAAGTCTGTATCTCGGCTTCTATGAGTACTAGCTTTAAAAATCCAACGGTTTTGTCTTAGTTTCGACGTTCTGAATCCAACGAGACTATTCCCAAAGTCGTAGCTTTTTTACTAACCGAGATACAAACTTTTGGTTTCCATATATGTGCACCAAAAACCCAAAGGTTGGAAGTCTGTATCTCGGCTTCTATGAGTACTAGCTTTAAAAATCCAACGGTTTTGTCTTAGTTTCGTTGTTCTGAATCCAACGAGACTATTCCCAAAGTCGTAGCTCTTTTACTAACCGAGATACAAACTTTTGGTTTCCATATATGTGCACCAAAAACCCAAAGGTTGGAAGTTTGTATCTCGGCTTCTATAAGTACTAGCTTTAAAAATCCAACGGTTTTATCTTAGTTTCGACGTTCTGAATCCAACGAGACTATTCCCAAAGTCGTAGCTTTTTTACTAACCGAGATACAAACTTTTGGTTTCCATATATGTGCACCAAAAACCCAAAGGTTGGAAGTCTGTATCTCGGCTTCTATAAGTACTAGCTTTAAAAATCCAACGGTTTTATCTTAGTTTCGACGTTCTGAATCCAACGAGACTATTCCCAAAGTCGTAGCTCTTTTACTAACCGAGATACAAACTTTTGGTTTCCATATATGTGCACCAAAAACCCAAAGGTTGGAAGTCTGTATCTCGGCTTCTATGAGTACTAGCTTTAAAAATCCAACGGTTTTGTCTTAGTTTCGACGTTCTGAATCCAACGAGACTATTCCCAAAGTCGTAGCTCTTTTACTTACCGAGATACAAACTTTTGGTTTCCATATATGTGCACCAAAAACCCAAAGGTTGGAAGTTTGTATCTCGGCTTCTATAAGTACTAGCTTTAAAAATCCAACGGTTTTATCTTAGTTTTGACGTTCTGAATCCAACGAGACTATTCCCAAAGTCGTAGCTCTTTTACTAACCGAGATACAAACTTTTGGTTTCCATATATGTGCACCAAAAACCCAAAGGTTGGAAGTCTGTATCTCGGCTTCTATAAGTACTAGCTTTAAAAATCCAACGGTTTTATCTTAGTTTCGACGTTCTGAATCCAACGAGACTATTCCCAAAGTCGTAGCTCTTTTACTAACCGAGATACAAACTTTTGGTTTCCATATATGTGCACCAAAAACCCAAAGGTTGGAAGTCTGTATCTCGGCTTCTATGAGTACTAGCTTTAAAAATCCAACGGTTTTGTCTTAGTTTCGACGTTCTGAATCCAACGAGACTATTCCCAAAGTCGTGGCTCTTTTACTAACCGAGATACAAACTTTTGGTTTCCATATATGTGCACCAAAAACCCAAAGGTTGGAAGTCTGTATCTCGGCTTTTATAAGTACTAGCTTTAAAAATCCAACGGTTTTGTCTTAGTTTCGTTGTTCTGAATCCAACGAGACTATTCCCAAAGTCGTAGCTCTTTTACTAACCGAGATACAAACTTTTGGTTTCCATATATGTGCACCAAAAACCCAAAGGTTGGAAGTCTGTATCTCGGCTTTTATAAGTACTAGCTTTAAAAATCCAACGGTTTTGTCTTAGTTTCGTTGTTCTGAACACAACGAGACTATTCCCAAAGTCGTAGCTCTTTTACTAACCGAGATACAAACTTTTGGTTTCCATATTTGTGCACCAAAAACCAAAAGTTTGGAAGTCTATATCTCGGCTTCTATTAGTACTAGCTTTAAAAATCCAACGGTTTTGTCTTAGTTTCGACGTTCTGAATCCAACAAGACTATTCCCAAAGTCGTAGCTCTTTTACTAACCGAGATACAAACTTTTGGTTTCCATATATGTGCACCAAAAACCCAAAGGTTGGAAGTTTGTATCTTGGCTTCTATAAGTACTAGCTTTAAAAATCCAACGGTTTTATCTTAGTTTCGACGTTCTGAATCCAACGAGACTATTCTCAAAGTCGTAGCTCTTTTACTAACCGAGATACAAACTTTTGGTTTCCATATATGTGCACCAAAAACCCAAAGGTTGGAAGTCTGTATCTCGGCTTCTATGAGTACTAGCTTTAAAAATCCAACGGTTTTGTCTTAGTTTCGTTGTTCTGAATCCAACGAGACTATTCCCAAAGTCGTAGCTCTTTTACTAACCGAGATACAAACTTTTGGTTTCCATATATGTGCACCAAAAACCAAAAGTTTGGAAGTCTATATCTCGGCTTCTATAAGTACTAGCTTTAAAAATCCAACGGTTTTGTCTTAGTTTTGACGTTCTGAATCCAACGAGACTATTCTTAAAGTCGTAGCTCTTTTACTAACCGAGATACAAACTTTTGGTTTCCATATATGTGCACCAAAAACCAAAAGTTTGGAAGTCTATATCTCGGCTTCTATAAGTACTAGCTTCAAAAATTTAACGGTTTTGTCTTAGTTTCGACGTTCTGAATCCAACGAGACTATTCCCAAAGTCGTAGCTCTTTTACTAACCGAGATACAAACTTTTGGTTTCCATATATGTGCACCAAAAACCCAAAGGTTGGAAGTTTGTATCTTGGCTTCTATAAGTACTAGCTTTAAAAATCCAACGGTTTTATCTTAGTTTCGACGTTCTGAATCCAACGAGACTATTCTCAAAGTCGTAGCTCTTTTACTAACCGAGATACAAACTTTTGGTTTCCATATATGTGCACCAAAAACCCAAAGGTTGGAAGTCTGTATCTCGGCTTCTATAAGTACTAGCTTTAAAAATCCAACGGTTTTATCTTAGTTTCGACGTTCTGAATCCAACGAGACTATTTCCAAAGTCGTAGCTCTTTTACTAACCGAGATACAAACTTTTGGTTTCCATATATGTGCACCAAAAACCCAAAGGTTGGAAGTCTGTATCTCGGCTTCTATGAGTACTAGTTTTAAAAATCCAACGGTTTTGTCTTAGTTTCGTTGTTCTGAATCCAACGAGACTATTCCCAAAGTCGTAGCTCTTTTACTAACCGAGATACAAACTTTTGGTTTCCATATATGTGCACCAAAAACCAAAAGTTTGGAAGTCTATATCTCGGCTTCTATAAGTACTAGCTTTAAAAATCTAACGGTTTTGTCTTAGTTTTGACGTTCTGAATCCAACGAGACTATTCTCAAAGTCGTAGCTCTTTTACTAACCGAGATACAAACTTTTGGTTTCCATATATGTGCACCAAAAACCCAAAGGTTGGAAGTCTGTATCTCGGCTTCTATAAGTACTAGCTTTAAAAATCCAACGGTTTTATCTTAGTTTCGACGTTCTGAATCCAACGAGACTATTCCCAAAGTCGTAGCTCTTTTACTAACCGAGATACAAACTTTTGGTTTCCATATATGTGCACCAAAAACCCAAAGGTTGGAAGTCTGTATCTCGGCTTCTATGAGTACTAGCTTTAAAAATCCAACGGTTTTGTCTTAGTTTCGACGTTCTGAATCCAACGAGACTATTCCCAAAGTCGTAGCTCTTTTACTTACCGAGATACAAACTTTTGGTTTCCATATATGTGCACCAAAAACCCAAAGGTTGGAAGTCTGTATCTCGGCTTTTATAAGTACTAGCTTTAAAAATCCAACGGTTTTGTCTTAGTTTCGTTGTTCTGAATCCAACGAGACTATTCCCAAAGTCGTAGCTCTTTTACTAACCGAGATACAAACTTTTGGTTTCCATATATGTGCACCAAAAACCAAAAGTTTGGAAGTCTATATCTCGGCTTCTATAAGTACTAGCTTTAAAAATCCAACGGTTTTGTCTTAGTTTCGACGTTCTGAATCCAACAAGACTATTCCCAAAGTCGTAGCTCTTTTACTAACCGAGATACAAACTTTTGGTTTCCATATATGTGCACCAAAAACCCAAAGGTTGAAAGTTTGTATCTTGGCTTCTATAAGTACTAGCTTTAAAAATCCAACGGTTTTATCTTAGTTTCGACGTTCTGAATCCAACGAGACTATTCTCAAAGTCGTAGCTCTTTTACTAACCGAGATACAAACTTTTGGTTTCCATATATGTGCACCAAAAACCCAAAGGTTGGAAGTCTGTATCTCGGCTTCTATAAGTACTAGCTTTAAAAATCCAACGGTTTTATCTTAGTTTCGACGTTCTGAATCCAACGAGACTATTTCCAAAATCATAGCTCTTTTACTAACCGAGATACAAACTTTTGGTTTCCATATATGTGCACCAAAAACCCAAAGGTTGGAAGTCTGTATCTCGGCTTCTATGAGTACTAGCTTTAAAAATCCAACGGTTTTGTCTTAGTTTCGTTGTTCTGAATCCAACGAGACTATTCCCAAAGTCGTAGCTCTTTTACTAACCGAGATACAAACTTTTGGTTTCCATATATGTGCACCAAAAACCAAAAGTTTGGAAGTCTATATCTCGGCTTCTATAAGTACTAGCTTTAAAAATCCAACGGTTTTGTCTTAGTTTTGACGTTCTGAATCCAACGAGACTATTCTTAAAGTCGTAGCTCTTTTACTAACCGAGATACAAACTTTTGGTTTCCATATATGTGCACCAAAAGTTTGGAAGTCTATATCTCGGCTTCTATAAGTACTAGCTTCAAAAATTTAACGGTTTTGTCTTAGTTTCGACGTTCTGAATCCAACGAAACTATTCCCAAAGTCGTAGCTCTTTTACTAACCGAGATACAAACTTTTGGTTTCCATATATGTGCACCAAAAACCCAAAGGTTGGAAGTTTGTATCTTGGCTTCTATAAGTACTAGCTTTAAAAATCCAACGGTTTTATCTTAGTTTTGACGTTCTGAATCCAACGAGACTATTTCCAAAGTCGTAGCTCTTTTACTAACCGAGATACAAACTTTTGGTTTCCATATATGTGCACCAAAAACCAAAAGTTTGGAAGTCTATATCTCGGCTTCTATAAGTACAAGCTTCAAAAATTTAACGGTTTTGTCTTAGTTTCGACGTTCTAAATCCAACGAGACTATTCCCAAAGTCGTAGCTCTTTTACTAACCGAGATACAAACTTTTGGTTTCCATATGTGTGCACCAAAAACCCAAAGGTTGGAAGTCTGTATCTCGGCTTTTATAAGTACTAGCTTTAAAAATCCAACGGTTTTGTCTTAGTTTTGTTGTTCTGAATCCAACGAGACTATTCCCAAAGTCGTAGCTTTTTTACTAACCGAGATACAAACTTTTGGTTTCCATATATGTGCACCAAAAACCAAAAGTTTGGAAGTCTATATCTCGGCTTCTATAAGTACTAGCTTTAAAAATCCAACGGTTTTGTCTTAGTTTCGACGTTCTGAATCCAACGAGACTATTCCCAAAGTCGTAGCTCTTTTACTAACCGAGATACAAACTTTTGGTTTCCATATATGTGCACCAAAAACCAAAAGTTTGGAAGGCTATATCTCGGCTTCTATAAGTACTAGCTTTAAAAATCCAACGGTTTTGTCTTAGTTTCGTTGTTCTGAATCCAACGAGACTATTCCCAAAGTCGTAGCTTTTTTACTAACCGAGATACAAATTTTTGGTTTCCATTTATGTGCACCAAAATCCAAAAGTTTGGAAGTCTATATCTCGGCTTCTTTAAGTACTAGCTTTAAAAATCCAACGGTTTTGTCTTAGTTTCGACGTTCTGAATCCAACGAGACTATTCCCAAAGTCGTAGCTTTTTTACTAACCGAGATACAAACTTTTGGTTTCCATATATGTGCACCAAAAACCCAAAGGTTGGAAGTCTGTATCTCGGCTTCTATAAGTACTAGCTTTAAAAATCCAACGGTTTTGTCTTAGTTTCGACGTTCTGAATCCAACGAGACTATTCCCAAAGTCGTAGCTCTTTTACTAACCGAGATACAAACTTTTGGTTTCCATTTATGTGCACCAAAATCCAAAAGTTTGGAAGTCTATATCTCGGCTTCTATAAGTACTAGCTTTAAAAATTTAACGATTTTGTCTTAGTTTCGACGTTATGAATCCAACGAGACTATTCCCAAAGTCGTAGCTCTTTTACTAACCGAGATACAAACTTTTGGTTTCCATATATGTGCACCAAAAACCCAAAGGTTGGAAGCCTGTATCTCGGCTTCTATAAGTACTAGCTTTAAAAATTTAACGGTTTTATCTTAGTTTCGACGTTCTGAATCCAACGAGACTATTCCCAAAGTCGTAGCTCTTTTACTAACCGAGATACAAACTTTTGGTTTCCATATATGTGCACCAAAAACCCAAAGGTTGGAAGTTTGTATCTCGGCTTCTATAAGTACTAGCTTTAAAAATCCAACGGTTTGATCTTAGTTTCGACGTTCTGAATCCAACGAGACTATTCCCAAAGTCGTAGCTCTTTTACTAACCGAGATACAAACTTTTGGTTTCCATATATGTGCACCAAAAACCCAAAGGTTGGAAGTCTGTATCTCGGCTTCTATAAGTACTAGCTTTAAAAATCCAACGGTTTTATCTTAGTTTCGACGTTCTGAATCCAACGAGACTATTCCCAAAGTCGTAGCTCTTTTACTAACCGAGATACAAACTTTTGGTTTCCATATATGTGCACCAAAAACCCAAAGGTTGGAAGTCTGTATCTCGGCTTCTATGAGTACTAGCTTTAAAAATCCAACGGTTTTGTCTTAGTTTTGACGTTCTGAATCCAACGAGACTATTCCCAAAGTCGTAGCTTTTTTACTAACCGAGATACAAACTTTTGGTTTCCATATATGTGCACCAAAAACCCAAAGGTTGGAAGTCTGTATCTCGGCTTATATAAGTACTAGCTCTAAAAATCCAACGGTTTTATCTTAGTTTCGACGTTCTGAATCCAACGAGACTATTCCCAAAGTCGTAGCTCTTTTACTAACCGAGATACAAACTTTTGGTTTCCATATATGTGCACCAAAAACCCAAAGGTTGGAAGTCTGTATCTCGGCTTCTATGAGTACTAGCTTTAAAAATCTAACGGTTTTGTCTTAGTTTCGACGTTCTGAATCCAACGAGACTATTCCCAAAGTCGTAGCTCTTTTACTAACCGAGATACAAACTTTTGGTTTCCATATATGTGCACCAAAAACCCAAAGGTTGGAAGTTTGTATCTCGGCTTCTATAAGTACTAGCTTTAAAAATCCAACGGTTTTATCTTAGTTTCGACGTTCTGAATCCAACGAAACTATTCCCAAAGTCGTAGCTCTTTTACTAACCGAGATACAAACTTTTGGTTTCCATATATGTGCACCAAAAACCCAAAGGTTGGAAGTCTGTATCTCGGCTTCTATAAGTACTAGCTATAAAAATCCAACGGTTTTATCTTAGTTTCGACGTTCTGAATCCAACGAGACTATTCCCAAAGTCGTAGCTCTTTTACTAACCGAGATACAAACTTTTGGTTTCCATATATGTGCACCAAAAACCCAAAGGTTGGAAGTCTGTATCTCGGCTTCTATGAGTACTAGCTTTAAAAATCCAACGGTTTTGTCTTAGTTTCGTTGTTCTGAATCCAACGAGACTATTCCCAAAGTCGTAGCTCTTTTACTAACCGAGATACAAACTTTTGGTTTCCATATATGTGCACCAAAAACCCAAAGGTTGGAAGTTTGTATCTCGGCTTCTATAAGTACTAGCTTTAAAAATCCAACGGTTTTATCTTAGTTTCGACGTTCTGAATTTAACGAGACTATTCCCAAAGTCGTAGCTCTTTTACTAACCGAGATACAAATTTTTGGTTTCCATATATGTGCACCAAAAACCCAAAGTTTGGAAGTCTGTATCTCGGCTTCTATAAGTACTAGCTTTAAAAATCCAACGGTTTTGTCTTAGTTTCGACGTTCTGAATCCAACGAGACTATTCCCAAAGTCGTAGCTCTTTTACTAGCCGAGATACAAATTTTTGGTTTCCATATATGTGCACCAAAAACCTAAAGTTTGGAAGTCTGTATCTCGGCTTCTATAAGTACTAGCTTTAAAAATCCAACGGTTTTGTCTTAGTTTTGTTGTTCTGAATCCAACGAGACTATTCCCAAAGTCGTAGCTTTTTTACTAACCGAGATACAAATTTTTGGTTTCCATATATGTGCACCAAAAACCATAAGTTTGGAAGTCTGTATCTCGGCTTCTATAAGTACTAGCTTTAAAAATCCAACGGTTTTGTCTTAGTTTTGACGTTGTGAATTCAACGAGACTATTTCCAAAGTCGTAGCTCTTTTACTAACCGAGATACAAATTTTTGGTTTCCATATATGTGCACCAAAAACCCAAAGGTTGGAAGTCTGTATCTCGGCTTTTATAAGTACTAGTTTTAAAAATCCAACGGTTTTTGTCTTAGTTTCGTTGTTCTGAATCCAACGAGACTATTCCCAAAGTCGTAGCTCTTTTACTAACCGAGATACAAACTTTTGGTTTCCATATATGTGCACCAAAAACCCAAAGGTTGGAAGTCTGTATCTCGGCTTTTATAAGTACTAGTTTTAAAAATCCAACGGTTTTGTCTTAGTTTCGTTGTTCTGAATCCAACGAGACTATTCCCAAAGTCGTAGCTCTTTTACTAACCGAGATACAAACTTTTGGTTTCCATATATGTGCACCAAAAACCAAAAGTTTGGAAGTCTATATCTCGGCTTCTATAAGTACTAGCTTTAAAAATCCAACGGTTTTGTCTTAGTTTCGACGTTCTGAATCCAACAAGACTATTCCCAAAGTCGTAGCTCTTTTACTAACCGAGATACAAACTTTTGGTTTCCATATATGTGCACCAAAAACCCAAAGGTTGGAAGTCTGTATCTCGGCTTTTATAAGTACTAGTTTTAAAAATCCAACGGTTTTATCTTAGTTTCGACGTTCTGAATCCAACGAGACTATTCCCAAAGTCGTAGCTCTTTTACTAACCGAGATACAAATTTTTGGTTTCCATATATGTGCACCAAAAACCATAAGTTTGGAAGTCTGTATCTCGGCTTCTATAAGTACTAGCTTTAAAAATCCAACGGTTTTGTCTTAGTTTTGACGTTGTGAATTCAACGAGACTATTTCCAAAGTCGTAGCTCTTTTACTAACCGAGATACAAATTTTTGGTTTCCATATATGTGCACCAAAAACCCAAAGGTTGGAAGTCTGTATCTCGGCTTTTATAAGTACTAGTTTTAAAAATCCAACGGTTTTGTCTTAGTTTCGTTGTTCTGAATCCAACGAGACTATTCCCAAAGTCGTAGCTCTTTTACTAACCGAGATACAAACTTTTGGTTTCCATATATGTGCACCAAAAACCAAAAGTTTGGAAGTCTATATCTCGGCTTCTATAAGTACTAGCTTTAAAAATCCAACGGTTTTGTCTTAGTTTCGACGTTCTGAATCCAACAAGACTATTCCCAAAGTCGTAGCTCTTTTACTAACCGAGATACAAACTTTTGGTTTCCATATATGTGCACCAAAAACCCAAAGGTTGGAAGTTTGTATCTTGGCTTCTATAAGTACTAGCTTTAAAAATCCAACGGTTTTATCTTAGTTTCGACGTTCTGAATCCAACGAGACTATTCTCAAAGTCGTAGCTCTTTTACTAACCGAGATACAAACTTTTGGTTTCCATATATGTGCACCAAAAACCCAAAGGTTGGAAGTCTGTATCTCGGCTTCTATAAGTACTAGCTTTAAAAATCCAACGGTTTTATCTTAGTTTCGACGTTCTGAATCCAACGAGACTATTTCCAAAGTCGTAGCTCTTTTACTAACCGAGATACAAACTTTTGGTTTCCATATATGTGCACCAAAAACCCAAAGGTTGGAAGTCTGTATCTCGGCTTCTATGAGTACTAGCTTTAAAAATCCAACGGTTTTGTCTTAGTTTCGTTGTTCTGAATCCAACGAGACTATTCCCAAAGTCGTAGCTCTTTTACTAACCGAGATACAAACTTTTGGTTTCCATATATGTGCACCAAAAACCAAAAGTTTGGAAGTCTATATCTCGGCTTCTATAAGTACTAGCTTTAAAAATCCAACGGTTTTGTCTTAGTTTTGACGTTCTGAATCCAACGAGACTATTCTTAAAGTCGTAGCTCTTTTACTAACCGAGATACAAACTTTTGGTTTCCATATATGTGCACCAAAAACCAAAAGTTTGGAAGTCTATATCTCGGCTTCTATAAGTACTAGCTTCAAAAATTTAACGGTTTTGTCTTAGTTTCGACGTTCTGAATCCAACGAGACTATTCCCAAAGTCGTAGCTCTTTTACTAACCGAGATACAAACTTTTGGTTTCCATATATGTGCACCAAAAACCCAAAGGTTGGAAGCCTGTATCTCGGCTTCTATAAGTACTAGCTTTAAAAATTTAACGGTTTTATCTTAGTTTCGACGTTCTGAATCCAACGAGACTATTCCCAAAGTCGTAGCTCTTTTACTAACCGAGATACAAACTTTTGGTTTCCATATATGTGCACCAAAAACCCAAAGGTTGGAAGTTTGTATCTCGGCTTCTATAAGTACTAGCTTTAAAAATCCAACGGTTTGATCTTAGTTTCGACGTTCTGAATCCAACGAGACTATTCCCAAAGTCGTAGCTCTTTTACTAACCGAGATACAAACTTTTGGTTTCCATATATGTGCACCAAAAACCCAAAGGTTGGAAGTCTGTATCTCGGCTTCTATGAGTACTAGCTTTAAAAATCCAACGGTTTTGTCTTAGTTTTGACGTTCTGAATCCAACGAGACTATTCCCAAAGTCGTAGCTTTTTTACTAACCGAGATACAAACTTTTGGTTTCCATATATGTGCACCAAAAACCCAAAGGTTGGAAGTCTGTATCTCGGCTTATATAAGTACTAGCTCTAAAAATCCAACGGTTTTATCTTAGTTTCGACGTTCTGAATCCAACGAGACTATTCCCAAAGTCGTAGCTCTTTTACTAACCGAGATACAAACTTTTGGTTTCCATATATGTGCACCAAAAACCCAAAGGTTGGAAGTCTGTATCTCGGCTTCTATGAGTACTAGCTTTAAAAATCTAACGGTTTTGTCTTAGTTTCGACGTTCTGAATCCAACGAGACTATTCCCAAAGTCGTAGCTCTTTTACTAACCGAGATACAAACTTTTGGTTTCCATATATGTGCACCAAAAACCCAAAGGTTGGAAGTTTGTATCTCGGCTTCTATAAGTACTAGCTTTAAAAATCCAACGGTTTTATCTTAGTTTCGACGTTCTGAATCCAACGAAACTATTCCCAAAGTCGTAGCTCTTTTACTAACCGAGATACAAACTTTTGGTTTCCATATATGTGCACCAAAAACCATAAGTTTGGAAGTCTGTATCTCGGCTTCTATAAGTACTAGCTTTAAAAATCCAACGGTTTTGTCTTAGTTTTGACGTTGTGAATTCAACGAGACTATTTCCAAAGTCGTAGCTCTTTTACTAACCGAGATACAAATTTTTGGTTTCCATATATGTGCACCAAAAACCCAAAGGTTGGAAGTCTGTATCTCGGCTTCTATGAGTACTAGCTTTAAAAATCCAACGGTTTTATCTTAGTTTCGACGTTCTGAATCCAACGAGACTATTCCCAAAGTCGTAGCTCTTTTACTAACCGAGATACAAACTTTTGGTTTCCATATATGTGCACCAAAAGCCAAAAGTTTGGAAGTCTGTATCTCGGCTTCTATAAGTACTAGCTTTAAAAATCCAACGGTTTTGTCTTAGTTTTGTTGTTCTAAATCCAACGAGACTATTCCCAAAGTCGTAGCTTTTTTACTAACCGAGATACAAATTTTTGGTTTCCATATATGTGCACCAAAAACCCAAAGGTTGGAAGTTTGTATCTTGGCTTCTATAAGTACTAGCTTTAAAAATCCAACGGTTTTATCTTAGTTTCGACGTTCTGAATCCAACGAGACTATTCTCAAAGTCGTAGCTCTTTTACTAACCGAGATACAAACTTTTGGTTTCCATATATGTGCACCAAAAACCCAAAGGTTGGAAGTCTGTATCTCGGCTTCTATAAGTACTAGCTTTAAAAATCCAACGGTTTTATCTTAGTTTCGACGTTCTGAATCCAACGAGACTATTTCCAAAGTCGTAGCTCTTTTACTAACCGAGATACAAACTTTTGGTTTCCATATATGTGCACCAAAAACCAAAAGTTTGGAAGTCTATATCTCGGCTTCTATAAGTACAAGCTTCAAAAATTTAACGGTTTTGTCTTAGTTTCGACGTTCTAAATCCAACGAGACTATTCCTAAAGTCGTAGCTCTTTTACTAACCGAGATACAAACTTTTGGTTTCCATATATGTGCACCAAAAACCAAAAGTTTGGAAGTCTATATCTCGGCTTCTATAAGTACAAGCTTCAAAAATTTAACGGTTTTGTCTTAGTTTCGACGTTCTAAATCCAACGAGACTATTCCCAAAGTCGTAGCTCTTTTACTAACCGAGATACAAACTTTTGGTTTCCATATGTGTGCACCAAAAACCCAAAGGTTGGAAGTCTGTATCTCGGCTTTTATAAGTACTAGCTTTAAAAATCCAACGGTTTTGTCTTAGTTTTGTTGTTCTGAATCCAACGAGACTATTCCCAAAGTCGTAGCTTTTTTACTAACCGAGATACAAACTTTTGGTTTCCATATATGTGCACCAAAAACCCAAAGGTTGGAAGTCTGTATCTCGGCTTCTATAAGTACTAGCTTTAAAAATCTAACGGTTTTATCTTAGTTTCGACGTTCTGAATCCAACAAGACTATTCCCAAAGTCGTAGCTCTTTTACTAACCGAGATACAAACTTTTGGTTTCCATATATGTGCACCAAAAACCCAAAGGTTGGAAATCTGTATCTCGGCTTCTATAAGTACTAGCTTTAAAAATCCAACGGTTTTATCTTAGTTTCGACGTTCTGAATGCAACGAGATTATTCCCAAAGTCGTAGCTCTTTTACTAACCGAGATACAAACTTTTGGTTTCCATATATGTGCACCAAAAACCCAAAGGTTGGAAGTCTGTATCTCGGCTTCTATGAGTACTAGCTTTAAAAATCCAACGGTTTTGTCTTAGTTTCGACGTTCTGAATCCAACGAGACTATTCCCAAAGTCGTAGCTTTTTTACTAACCGAGATACAAACTTTTGGTTTCCATATATGTGCACCAAAAACCCAAAGGTTGGAAGTCTGTATCTCGGCTTCTATGAGTACTAGCTTTAAAAATCCAACGGTTTTGTCTTAGTTTCGTTGTTCTGAATCCAACGAGACTATTCCCAAAGTCGTAGCTCTTTTACTAACCGAGATACAAACTTTTGGTTTCCATATATGTGCACCAAAAACCCAAAGGTTGGAAGTTTGTATCTCGGCTTCTATAAGTACTAGCTTTAAAAATCCAACGGTTTTATCTTAGTTTCGACGTTCTGAATCCAACGAGACTATTCCCAAAGTCGTAGCTTTTTTACTAACCGAGATACAAACTTTTGGTTTCCATATATGTGCACCAAAAACCCAAAGGTTGGAAGTCTGTATCTCGGCTTCTATAAGTACTAGCTTTAAAAATCCAACGGTTTTATCTTAGTTTCGACGTTCTGAATCCAACGAGACTATTCCCAAAGTCGTAGCTCTTTTACTAACCGAGATACAAACTTTTGGTTTCCATATATGTGCACCAAAAACCCAAAGGTTGGAAGTCTGTATCTCGGCTTCTATGAGTACTAGCTTTAAAAATCCAACGGTTTTGTCTTAGTTTCGACGTTCTGAATCCAACGAGACTATTCCCAAAGTCGTAGCTCTTTTACTTACCGAGATACAAACTTTTGGTTTCCATATATGTGCACCAAAAACCCAAAGGTTGGAAGTTTGTATCTCGGCTTCTATAAGTACTAGCTTTAAAAATCCAACGGTTTTATCTTAGTTTTGACGTTCTGAATCCAACGAGACTATTCCCAAAGTCGTAGCTCTTTTACTAACCGAGATACAAACTTTTGGTTTCCATATATGTGCACCAAAAACCCAAAGGTTGGAAGTCTGTATCTCGGCTTCTATAAGTACTAGCTTTAAAAATCCAACGGTTTTATCTTAGTTTCGACGTTCTGAATCCAACGAGACTATTCCCAAAGTCGTAGCTCTTTTACTAACCGAGATACAAACTTTTGGTTTCCATATATGTGCACCAAAAACCCAAAGGTTGGAAGTCTGTATCTCGGCTTCTATGAGTACTAGCTTTAAAAATCCAACGGTTTTGTCTTAGTTTCGACGTTCTGAATCCAACGAGACTATTCCCAAAGTCGTGGCTCTTTTACTAACCGAGATACAAACTTTTGGTTTCCATATATGTGCACCAAAAACCCAAAGGTTGGAAGTCTGTATCTCGGCTTTTATAAGTACTAGCTTTAAAAATCCAACGGTTTTGTCTTAGTTTCGTTGTTCTGAATCCAACGAGACTATTCCCAAAGTCGTAGCTCTTTTACTAACCGAGATACAAACTTTTGGTTTCCATATATGTGCACCAAAAACCCAAAGGTTGGAAGTCTGTATCTCGGCTTTTATAAGTACTAGCTTTAAAAATCCAACGGTTTTGTCTTAGTTTCGTTGTTCTGAACACAACGAGACTATTCCCAAAGTCGTAGCTCTTTTACTAACCGAGATACAAACTTTTGGTTTCCATATTTGTGCACCAAAAACCAAAAGTTTGGAAGTCTATATCTCGGCTTCTATTAGTACTAGCTTTAAAAATCCAACGGTTTTGTCTTAGTTTCGACGTTCTGAATCCAACAAGACTATTCCCAAAGTCGTAGCTCTTTTACTAACCGAGATACAAACTTTTGGTTTCCATATATGTGCACCAAAAACCCAAAGGTTGGAAGTTTGTATCTTGGCTTCTATAAGTACTAGCTTTAAAAATCCAACGGTTTTATCTTAGTTTCGACGTTCTGAATCCAACGAGACTATTCTCAAAGTCGTAGCTCTTTTACTAACCGAGATACAAACTTTTGGTTTCCATATATGTGCACCAAAAACCCAAAGGTTGGAAGTCTGTATCTCGGCTTCTATGAGTACTAGCTTTAAAAATCCAACGGTTTTGTCTTAGTTTTGACGTTCTGAATCCAACGAGACTATTCTTAAAGTCGTAGCTCTTTTACTAACCGAGATACAAACTTTTGGTTTCCATATATGTGCACCAAAAACCAAAAGTTTGGAAGTCTATATCTCGGCTTCTATAAGTACTAGCTTCAAAAATTTAACGGTTTTGTCTTAGTTTCGACGTTCTGAATCCAACGAGACTATTCCCAAAGTCGTAGCTCTTTTACTAACCGAGATACAAACTTTTGGTTTCCATATATGTGCACCAAAAACCCAAAGGTTGGAAGTTTGTATCTTGGCTTCTATAAGTACTAGCTTTAAAAATCCAACGGTTTTATCTTAGTTTCGACGTTCTGAATCCAACGAGACTATTCTCAAAGTCGTAGCTCTTTTACTAACCGAGATACAAACTTTTGGTTTCCATATATGTGCACCAAAAACCCAAAGGTTGGAAGTCTGTATCTCGGCTTCTATAAGTACTAGCTTTAAAAATCCAACGGTTTTATCTTAGTTTCGACGTTCTGAATCCAACGAGACTATTTCCAAAGTCGTAGCTCTTTTACTAACCGAGATACAAACTTTTGGTTTCCATATATGTGCACCAAAAACCCAAAGGTTGGAAGTCTGTATCTCGGCTTCTATGAGTACTAGCTTTAAAAATCCAACGGTTTTGTCTTAGTTTCGTTGTTCTGAATCCAACGAGACTATTCCCAAAGTCGTAGCTCTTTTACTAACCGAGATACAAACTTTTGGTTTCCATATATGTGCACCAAAAACCCAAAGGTTGGAAGTCTGTATCTCGGCTTCTATAAGTACTAGCTTTAAAAATCCAACGGTTTTATCTTAGTTTCGACGTTCTGAATCCAACGAGACTATTCCCAAAGTCGTAGCTCTTTTACTAACCGAGATACAAACTTTTGGTTTCCATATATGTGCACCAAAAACCCAAAGGTTGGAAGTCTGTATCTCGGCTTCTATGAGTACTAGCTTTAAAAATCCAACGGTTTTGTCTTAGTTTCGACGTTCTGAATCCAACGAGACTATTCCCAAAGTCGTAGCTCTTTTACTTACCGAGATACAAACTTTTGGTTTCCATATATGTGCACCAAAAACCCAAAGGTTGGAAGTTTGTATCTCGGCTTCTATAAGTACTAGCTTTAAAAATCCAACGGTTTTATCTTAGTTTCGACTTTCTGAATCCAACGAGACTATTCCCAAAGTCGTAGCTCTTTTACTAACCGAGATACAAACTTTTGGTTTCCATATATGTGCACCAAAAACCCAAAGGTTGGAAGTCTGTATCTCGGCTTCTATAAGTACTAGCTTTAAAAATCCAACGGTTTTATCTTAGTTTCGACGTTCTGAATCCAACGAGACTATTCCCAAAGTCGTAGCTTTTTTACTAACCGAGATACAAACTTTTGGTTTCCATATATGTGCACCAAAAACCCAAAGGTTGGAAGTCTGTATCTCGGCTTCTATGAGTACTAGCTTTAAAAATCCAACGGTTTTGTCTTAGTTTCGACGTTCTGAATCCAACGAGACTATTCCCAAAGTCGTAGCTCTTTTACTAACCGAGATACAAACTTTTGGTTTCCATATATGTGCACCAAAAACCCAAAGGTTGGAAGTCTGTATCTCGGCTTTTATAAGTACTAGCTTTAAAAATCCAACGGTTTTGTCTTAGTTTCGTTGTTCTGAATCCAACGAGACTATTCCCAAAGTCGTAGCTCTTTTACTAACCGAGATACAAACTTTTGGTTTCCATATATGTGCACCAAAAACCCAAAGGTTGGAAGTCTGTATCTCGGCTTTTATAAGTACTAGCTTTAAAAATCCAACGGTTTTGTCTTAGTTTCGTTGTTCTGAATCCAACGAGACTATTCCCAAAGTCGTAGCTCTTTTACTAACCGAGATACAAACTTTTGGTTTCCATATATGTGCACCAAAAACCCAAAGGTTGGAAGTCTGTATCTCGGCTTTTATAAGTACTAGCTTTAAAAATCCAACGGTTTTGTCTTAGTTTCGTTGTTCTGAATCCAACGAGACTATTCCCAAAGTCGTAGCTCTTTTACTAACCGAGATACAAACTTTTGGTTTCCATATATGTGCACCAAAAACCAAAAGTTTGGAAGTCTATATCTCGGCTTCTATAAGTACTAGCTTTAAAAATCCAACGGTTTTGTCTTAGTTTCGACGTTCTGAATCCAACAAGACTATTCCCAAAGTCGTAGCTCTTTTACTAACCGAGATACAAACTTTTGGTTTCCATATATGTGCACCAAAAACCCAAAGGTTGGAAGTCTGTATCTCGGCTTCTATGAGTACTAGCTTTAAAAATCCAACGGTTTTGTCTTAGTTTCGTTGTTCTGAATCCAACGAGACTATTCCCAAAGTCGTAGCTCTTTTACTAACCGAGATACAAACTTTTGGTTTCCATATATGTGCACCAAAAACCAAAAGTTTGGAAGTCTATATCTCGGCTTCTATAAGTACTAGCTTTTAAAATCCAACGGTTTTGTCTTAGTTTCGACGTTCTGAATCCAACAAGACTATTCCCAAAGTCGTAGCTCTTTTACTAACCGAGATACAAACTTTTGGTTTCCATATATGTGCACCAAAAACCCAAAGGTTGGAAGTCTGTATCTCGGCTTCTATGAGTACTAGCTTTAAAAATCCAACGGTTTTGTCTTAGTTTCGACGTTCTGAATCCAACGAGACTATTCCCAAAGTCGTAGCTCTTTTACTTACCGAGATACAAACTTTTGGTTTCCATATATGTGCACCAAAAACCCAAAGGTTGGAAGTTTGTATCTCGGCTTCTATAAGTACTAGCTTTAAAAATCCAACGGTTTTATCTTAGTTTCGACTTTCTGAATCCAACGAGACTATTCCCAAAGTCGTAGCTCTTTTACTAACCGAGATACAAACTTTTGGTTTCCATATATGTGCACCAAAAACCCAAAGGTTGGAAGTCTGTATCTCGGCTTCTATAAGTACTAGCTTTAAAAATCCAACGGTTTTATCTTAGTTTCGACGTTCTGAATCCAACGAGACTATTCCCAAAGTCGTAGCTTTTTTACTAACCGAGATACAAACTTTTGGTTTCCATATATGTGCACCAAAAACCCAAAGGTTGGAAGTCTGTATCTCGGCTTCTATGAGTACTAGCTTTAAAAATCCAACGGGTTTGTCTTAGTTTCGACGTTCTGAATCCAACGAGACTATTCCCAAAGTCGTAGCTCTTTTACTAACCGAGATACAAACTTTTGGTTTCCATATATGTGCACCAAAAACCCAAAGGTTGGAAGTCTGTATCTCGGCTTTTATAAGTACTAGCTTTAAAAATCCAACGGTTTTGTCTTAGTTTCGTTGTTCTGAATCCAACGAGACTATTCCCAAAGTCGTAGCTCTTTTACTAACCGAGATACAAACTTTTGGTTTCCATATATGTGCACCAAAAACCCAAAGGTTGGAAGTCTGTATCTCGGCTTTTATAAGTACTAGCTTTAAAAATCCAACGGTTTTGTCTTAGTTTCGTTGTTCTGAATCCAACGAGACTATTCCGAAAGTCGTAGCTCTTTTACTAACCGAGATACAAACTTTTGGTTTCCATATATGTGCACCAAAAACCCAAAGGTTGGAAGTCTGTATCTCGGCTTTTATAAGTACTAGCTTTAAAAATCCAACGGTTTTGTCTTAGTTTCGTTGTTCTGAATCCAACGAGACTATTCCCAAAGTCGTAGCTCTTTTACTAACCGAGATACAAACTTTTGGTTTCCATATATGTGCACCAAAAACCAAAAGTTTGGAAGTCTATATCTCGGCTTCTATAAGTACTAGCTTTAAAAATCCAACGGTTTTGTCTTAGTTTCGACGTTCTGAATCCAACAAGACTATTCCCAAAGTCGTAGCTCTTTTACTAACCGAGATACAAACTTTTGGTTTCCATATATGTGCACCAAAAACCCAAAGGTTGGAAGTCTGTATCTCGGCTTCTATGAGTACTAGCTTTAAAAATCCAACGGTTTTGTCTTAGTTTCGTTGTTCTGAATCCAACGAGACTATTCCCAAAGTCGTAGCTCTTTTACTAACCGAGATACAAACTTTTGGTTTCCATATATGTGCACCAAAAACCAAAAGTTTGGAAGTCTATATCTCGGCTTCTATAAGTACTAGCTTTAAAAATCCAACGGTTTTGTCTTAGTTTCGACGTTCTGAATCCAACAAGACTATTCCCAAAGTCGTAGCTCTTTTACTAACCGAGATACAAACTTTTGGTTTCCATATATGTGCACCAAAAACCCAAAGGTTGAAAGTTTGTATCTTGGCTTCTATAAGTACTAGCTTTAAAAATCCAACGGTTTTATCTTAGTTTCGACGTTCTGAATCCAACGAGACTATTCTCAAAGTCGTAGCTCTTTTACTAACCGAGATACAAACTTTTGGTTTCCATATATGTGCACCAAAAACCCAAAGGTTGGAAGTCTGTATCTCGGCTTCTATGAGTACTAGCTTTAAAAATCCAACGGTTTTGTCTTAGTTTCGTTGTTCTGAATCCAACGAGACTATTCCCAAAGTCGTAGCTCTTTTACTAACCGAGATACAAACTTTTGGTTTCCATATATGTGCACCAAAAACCAAAAGTTTGGAAGTCTATATCTCGGCTTCTATAAGTACTAGCTTTAAAAATCCAACGGTTTTGTCTTAGTTTTGACGTTCTGAATCCAACGAGACTATTCTTAAAGTCGTAGCTCTTTTACTAACCGAGATACAAACTTTTGGTTTCCATATATGTGCACCAAAAACCAAAAGTTTGGAAGTCTATATCTCGGCTTCTATAAGTACTAGCTTCAAAAATTTAACGGTTTTGTCTTAGTTTCGACGTTCTGAATCCAACGAAACTATTCCCAAAGTCGTAGCTCTTTTACTAACCGAGATACAAACTTTTGGTTTCCATATATGTGCACCAAAAACCCAAAGGTTGGAAGTTTGTATCTTGGCTTCTATAAGTACTAGCTTTAAAAATCCAACGGTTTTATCTTAGTTTCGACGTTCTGAATCCAACGAGACTATTCTCAAAGTCGTAGCTTTTTTACTAACCGAGATACAAACTTTTGGTTTCCATATATGTGCACCAAAAACCCAAAGGTTGGAAGTCTGTATCTCGGCTTCTATAAGTACTAGCTTTAAAAATCCAACGGTTTTATCTTAGTTTCGACGTTCTGAATCCAGCGAGACTATTTCCAAAGTCGTAGCTCTTTTACTAACCGAGATACAAACTTTTGGTTTCCATATATGTGCACCAAAAACCAAAAGTTTGGAAGTCTATATCTCGGCTTCTATAAGTACAAGCTTCAAAAATTTAACGGTTTTGTCTTAGTTTCGACGTTCTAAATCCAACGAGACTATTCCCAAAGTCGTAGCTCTTTTACTAACCGAGATACAAACTTTTGGTTTCCATATGTGTGCACCAAAAACCCAAAGGTTGGAAGTCTGTATCTCGGCTTTTATAAGTACTAGCTTTAAAAATCCAACGGTTTTGTCTTAGTTTTGTTGTTCTGAATCCAACGAGACTATTCCCAAAGTCGTAGCTTTTTTACTAACCGAGATACAAACTTTTGGTTTCCATATATGTGCACCAAAAACCAAAAGTTTGGAAGTCTATATCTCGGCTTCTATAAGTACTAGCTTTAAAAATCCAACGGTTTTGTCTTAGTTTCGACGTTCTGAATCCAACGAGACTATTCCCAAAGTCGTAGCTCTTTTACTAACCGAGATACAAACTTTTGGTTTCCATATATGTGCACCAAAAACCAAAAGTTTGGAAGGCTATATCTCGGCTTCTATAAGTACTAGCTTTAAAAATCCAACGGTTTTGTCTTAGTTTCGTTGTTCTGAATCCAACGAGACTATTCCCAAAGTCGTAGCTTTTTTACTAACCGAGATACAAACTTTTGGTTTCCATATATGTGCACCAAAAACCCAAAGGTTGGAAGTCTGTATCTCGGCTTCTATAAGTACTAGCTTTAAAAATCCAACGGTTTTGTCTTAGTTTCGACGTTCTGAATCCAACGAGACTATTCCCAAAGTCGTAGCTCTTTTACTAACCGAGATACAAACTTTTGGTTTCCATTTATGTGCACCAAAATCCAAAAGTTTGGAAGTCTATATCTCGGCTTCTATAAGTACTAGCTTTAAAAATCCAACGGTTTTGTCTTAGTTTCGTTGTTCTGAATCCAACGAGACTATTCCCAAAGTCGTAGCTCTTTTACTAACCGAGATACAAACTTTTGGTTTCCATTTATGTGCACCAAAATCCAAAAGTTTGGAAGTCTATATCTCGGCTTCTATAAGTACTAGCTTTAAAAATTTAACGATTTTGTCTTAGTTTCGACGTTATGAATCCAACGAGACTATTCCCAAAGTCGTAGCTCTTTTACTAACCGAGATACAAACTTTTGGTTTCCATATATGTGCACCAAAAACCCAAAGGTTGGAAGCCTGTATCTCGGCTTCTATAAGTACTAGCTTTAAAAATTTAACGGTTTTATCTTAGTTTCGACGTTCTGAATCCAACGAGACTATTCCCAAAGTCGTAGCTCTTTTACTAACCGAGATACAAACTTTTGGTTTCCATATATGTGCACCAAAAACCCAAAGGTTGGAAGTTTGTATCTCGGCTTCTATAAGTACTAGCTTTAAAAATCCAACGGTTTTATCTTAGTTTCGACGTTCTGAATTTAACGAGACTATTCCCAAAGTCGTAGCTCTTTTACTAACCGAGATACAAATTTTTGGTTTCCATATATGTGCACCAAAAACCCAAAGTTTGGAAGTCTGTATCTCGGCTTCTATAAGTACTAGCTTTAAAAATCCAACGGTTTTGTCTTAGTTTCGACGTTCTGAATCCAACGAGACTATTCCCAAAGTCGTAGCTCTTTTACTAGCCGAGATACAAATTTTTGGTTTCCATATATGTGCACCAAAAACCATAAGTTTGGAAGTCTGTATCTCGGCTTCTATAAGTACTAGCTTTAAAAATCCAACGGTTTTGTCTTAGTTTTGTTGTTCTGAATCCAACGAGACTATTTCCAAAGTCGTAGCTTTTTTACTAACCGAGATACAAATTTTTGGTTTCCATATATGTGCACCAAAAACCCAAAGTTTGGAAGTCTGTATCTCGGCTTCTATAAGTACTAGCTTTAAAAATCCAACGGTTTTGTCTTAGTTTCGTTGTTCTGAATCCAACGAGACTATTCCCAAAGTCGTAGCTCTTTTACTAACCGAGATACAAATTTTTGGTTTCCATATATGTGCACCAAAAACCATAAGTTTGGAAGTCTGTATCTCGGCTTCTATAAGTACTAGCGTTAAAAATCCAACGGTTTTGTCTTAGTTTTGACGTTGTGAATTCAACGAGACTATTTCCAAAGTCGTAGCTCTTTTACTAACCGAGATACAAATTTTTGGTTTCCATATATGTGCACCAAAAACCCAAAGTTTGGAAGTCTGTATTTCGGCTTCTATAAGTACTAGCTTTAAAAATCCAACGGTTTTGTCTTAGTTTCGACGTTCTGAATCTAACGAGACTATTCCCAAAGTCGTAGTTCTTTTACTAACCGAGATACAAATTTTTGGTTTCCATATATGTGCACCAAAAACCATAAGTTTGGAAGTCTGTATCTCGGCTTCTATAAGTACTAGCTTTAAAAATTCAACGGTTTTGTCTTAGATTCGACGTTCTGAATCCAACGAGACTATTCTCAAAGTCGTAGCTCTTTTACTAACCGAGATACAAATTTTTGGTTTCCATATATGTGCACCAAAAACCAAAAGTTTGGAAGTCTGTATCTCGGCTTCTATAAGTACTAGCTTTAAAAATCCAACGGTTTTGTCTTAGTTTCGACGTTATGAATCCAACGAGACTATTCCCAAAGTCGTAGCTCTTTTACTAACCGAGATACAAACTTTTGGTTTCCATATATGTGCACCAAAAACCCAAAGGTTGGAAGCCTGTATCTCGGCTTCTATAAGTACTAGCTTTAAAAATTTAACGGTTTTATCTTAGTTTCGACGTTCTGAATCCAACGAGACTATTCCCAAAGTCGTAGCTTTTTTACTAACCGAGATACAAACTTTTGGTTTCCATATATGTGCACCAAAAACCCAAAGGTTGGAAGTTTGTATCTCGGCTTCTATAAGTACTAGCTTTAAAAATCCAACGGTTTTGTCTTAGTTTCGACGTTTTGAATCCAACGAGACTATTCCCAAAGTCGTAGCTCTTTTACTAACCGAGATACAAACTTTTGGTTTCCATATATGTGCACCAAAAACCAAAAGTTTGGAAGTCTATATCTCGGCTTCTATAAGTACTAGCTTTAAAAATCCAACGGTTTTGTCTTAGTTTCGACGTTCTGAATCCAACGAGACTACTCCCAAAGTCGTAGCTCTTTTACTAACCGAGATACAAACTTTTGGTTTCCATATATGTGCACCAAAAACCCAAAGGTTGGAAGTTTGTATCTCGGCTTCTATAAGTACTAGCTTTAAAAATCCAACGGTTTTATCTTAGTTTCGACGTTCTGAATCCAACGAGACTATTCTTAAAGTCGTAGCTCTTTTACTAACCGAGATACAAACTTTTGGTTTCCATATATGTGCACCAAAAACCCAAAGGTTGGAAGTCTGTATCTCGGCTTCTATAAGTACTAGCTTTAAAAATCCAACGGTTTTATCTTAGTTTCGACGTTCTGAATCTAACGAGACTATTTCCAAAGTCGTAGCTCTTTTACTAACCGAGATACAAACTTTTGGTTTCCATATATGTGCACCAAAAACCCAAAGGTTGGAAGTCTGTATCTCGGCTTCTATGACTACTAGCTTTAAAAATCCAACGGTTTTGTCTTAGTTTCGTTGTTCTGAATCCAACGAGACTATTCCCAAAGTCGTAGCTCTTTTACTAACCGAGATACAAACTTTTGGTTTCTATATATGTGCACCAAAAACCAAAAGTTTGGAAGTCTATATCTCGGCTTCTATAAGTACTAGCTTTAAAAATCCAACTGTTTTGTCTTAGTTTTGACGTTCTGAATCCAACGAGACTATTCCCAAAGTCGTAGCTCTTTTACTAACCGAGATACAAACTTTTGGTTTCTATATATGTGCACCAAAAACCAAAAGTTTGGAAGTCTATATCTCGGCTTCTATAAGTACTAGCTTTAAAAATCCAACGGTTTTATCTTAGTTTCGACGTTCTGAATCTAACGAGACTATTTCCAAAGTCGTAGCTCTTTTACTAACCGAGATACAAACTTTTGGTTTCCATATATGTGCACCAAAAACCCAAAGGTTGGAAGTCTGTATCTCGGCTTCTATGAGTACTAGCTTTAAAAATCCAACGGTTTTGTCTTAGTTTCGTTGTTCTGAATCCAACGAGACTATTCCCAAAGTCGTAGCTCTTTTACTAACCGAGATACAAACTTTTGGTTTCTATATATGTGCACCAAAAACCAAAAGTTTGGAAGTCTATATCTCGGCTTCTATAAGTACTAGCTTTAAAAATCCAACGGTTTTGTCTTAGTTTCGACGTTCTGAATCCAACGAGACTATTCCCAAAGTCGTAGCTCTTTTACTAACCGAGATACAAACTTTTGGTTTCCATATGTGTGCACCAAAAACCCAAAGGTTGGAAGTCTGTATCTCGGCTTTTATAAGTACTAGCTTTAAAAATCCAACGGTTTTGTCTTAGTTTCGTTGTTCTGAATCCAACGAGACTATTCCCAAAGTCGTAGCTTTTTTACTAACCGAGATACAAATTTTTGGTTTCCATTTATGTGCACCAAAATCCAAAAGTTTGGAAGTCTATATCTCGGCTTCTATAAGTACTAGCTTTAAAAATCCAACGGTTTTGTCTTAGTTTCGACGTTCTGAATCCAACGAGACTATTCCCAAAGTCGTAGCTTTTTTACTAACCGAGATACAAACTTTTGGTTTCCATATATGTGCACCAAAATCCCAAAAGTTGGAAGTCTGTCTCTCGGCTTCTATAAGTACTAGCTTTAAAAATTCAACGGTTTTATCTTAGTTTCGACGTTCTGAATCCAACGAGACTATTCCCAAAGTCGTAGCTCTTTTACTAACCCAGATACAAACTTTTGGTTTCCATATATGTGCACCAAAAACCAAAAGTTTGGAAGTCTATATCTCGGCTTCTATAAGTACTAGCTTTAAAAATCCAACGGTTTTGTCTTAGTTTCGACGTTCTGAATCCAACGAGACTATTCCCAAAGTCGTAGCTCTTTTACTAACCAAGATACAAACTTTTGGTTTCCATATATGTGCACCAAAAACCAAAAGTTTGGAAGTCTATATCTCGGCTTCTATAAGTACTAGCTTTAAAAATCCAACGGTTTTGTCTTAGTTTCGACGTTCTGAATCCAACGAGACTATTCCCAAAGTCGTAGCTTTTTTACTAACCGAGATACAAACTTTTGGTTTCCATATATGTGCACCAAAAACCCAAAGGTTGGAAGTCTGTATCTCGGCTTTTATAAGTACTAGCTTTAAAAATCCAACGGTTTTGTCTTAGTTTTGTTGTTCTGAATTTAACGAGACTATTTTCAAAGTCGTAGCTTTTTTACTAACCGAGGTACAAACTTTTGGTTTCCATATATGTGCACCAAAAACCAAAAGTTTGGAAGTCTATATCTCGGCTTCTATAAGTACTAGCTTTAAAAATCCAACGGTTTTGTCTTAGTTTCGTTATTCTGAATCCAACGAGACTATTCCCAAAGTCGTAGCTTTTTTACTAACCGAGATACAAATTTTTGGTTTCCATTTATGTGCACCAAAATCCAAAAGTTTGGAAGTCTATATCTCGGCTTCTATAAGTACTAGCTTTAAAAATTCAACGGTTTTGTCTTAGTTTCGACGTTCTGAATCGAACGAGACTATTCCCAAAGTCGTAGCTCTTTTACCAATCGAGATACAAACTTTTGGTTTCCATATATGTGCACCAAAAACCAAAAGTTTGGAAGTCTATATCTCGGCTTCTATAAGTACTAGCTTTAAAAATCCAACGATTTTGTCTTAGTTTCGACGTTATGAATCCAACGAGACTATTCCCAAAGTCGTAGCTCTTTTACTAACCGAGATACAAACTTTTGGTTTCCATATATGTGCACCAAAAACCCAAAGGTTGGAAGCCTGTATCTCGGCTTCTATAAGTACTAGCTTTAAAAATTTAACGGTTTTATCTTAGTTTCGACGTTCTGAATCCAACGAGACTATTCCCAAAGTCGTAGCTCTTTTACTAACCGAGATACAAACTTTTGGTTTCCATATATGTGCACCAAAAACCCAAAGGTTGGAAGTTTGTATCTCGGCTTCTATAAGTACTAGCTTTAAAAATCCAACGGTTTTATCTTAGTTTCGACGTTCTGAATCCAACGAGACTATTCCGAAAGTCGTGGCTCTTTTACTAACCGAGATACAAACTTTTAATTTCCATATATGTGCACCAAAAACCCAAAAGTTGGAAGTCTGTATCTCGGCTTCTATAAGTACTAGCTTTAAAAATCCAACGGTTTTATCTTAGTTTCGACGTTCTGAATCCAACGAAACTATTCCCAAAGTCGTAGCTCTTTTACTAACCGAGATACAAACTTTTGGTTTCCATATATGTGCACCAAGAACCCAAAGGTTGGAAGTCTGTATCTCGGCTTTTATAAGTACTAGCTTTAAAAATCCAACGGTTTTGTCTTAGTTTCGACGTTCTGAATCCAACGAGACTATTCCCAAAGTCGTAGCTCTTTTACTAACCGAGATACAAACTTTTGGTTTCCATATATGTGCACCAAGAACCCAAAGGTTGGAAGTCTGTATCTCGGCTTTTATAAGTACTAGCTTTAAAAATCCAACAGTTTTGTCTTAGTTTCGTTGTTCTGAATCCAACGAGACTATTCTCAAAGTCGTAGCTTTTTTACTAACCGAGATACAAATTTTTGGTTTCCATTTATGTGCACCAAAATCCAAAAGTTTGGAAGTCTATATCTCGGCTTCTATAAGTACTAGCTTTAAAAATCCAACGGTTTTGTCTTAGTTTCGACGTTCTGAATCCAACGAGACTATTCCCAAAGTCGTAGCTCTTTTACTAACCGAGATACAAACTTTTGGTTTCCATATATGTGCACCAAAAACCCAAAGGTTGGAAGTCTGTGTCTCGGCTTCTATGAGTACTAGCTTTAAAAATCCAACGGTTTTGTCTTAGTTTCGACGTTCTGAATCCAACGAGACTATTCCCAAAGTCGTAGCTCTTTTACTAACCGAGATACAAACTTTTGGTTTCCATATATGTGCACCAAGAACCCAAAGGTTGGAAGTCTGTATCTCGGCTTTTATAAGTACTAGCTTTAAAAATCCAACAGTTTTGTCTTAGTTTCGTTGTTCTGAATCCAACGAGACTATTCTCAAAGTCGTAGCTTTTTTACTAACCGAGATACAAATTTTTGGTTTCCATTTATGTGCACCAAAATCCAAAAGTTTGGAAGTCTATATCTCGGCTTCTATAAGTACTAGCTTTAAAAATCCAACGGTTTTGTCTTAGTTTCGACGTTCTGAATCCAACGAGACTATTCCCAAAGTCGTAGCTCTTTTACTAACCGAGATACAAACTTTTGGTTTCCATATATGTGCACCAAAAACCCAAAGGTTGGAAGTCTGTATCTCGGCTTCTATAAGTACTAGCTTTAAAAATCCAACGGTTTTATCTTAGTTTCGACGTTCTGAATCCAACGAGACTATTGCCAAAGTCGTAGCTCTTTTACTAACCGAGATACAAACTTTTGGTTTCCATATATGTGCACCAAAAACCCAAAGGTTGGAAGTCTGTATCTCGGCTTCTATGAGTACTAGCTTTAAAAATTCAACGGTTTTGTCTTAGTTTCGACGTTCTGAATCCAACGAGACTATTCCCAAAGTCGTAGCTCTTTTACTTACCGAGATACAAACTTTTGGTTTCCATATATGTGCACCAAAAACCAAAAGTTTGGAAGTCTATATCTCGGCTTCTATAAGTACTAGCTTTAAAAATCCAACGGTTTTGTCTTAGTTTCGACGTTCTGAATCCAACGAGACTATTCCCAAAGTCGTAGCTCTTTTACTAACCGAGATACAAACTTTTGGTTTCCATATATGTGCACCAAAAACCCAAAGGTTGGAAGTTTGTATCTCGGCTTCTATAAGTACCAGCTTTAAAAATCCAACGGTTTTGTCTTAGTTTCGTTGTTCTGAATCCAACGAGACTATTCCCAAAGTCGTAGCTCTTTTACTAACCGAGATACAAACTTTTGGTTTCCATATATGTGCACCAAAAACCCAAAGGTTGGAAGTCTGTATCTCGGCTTTTATGAGTACTAGCTTTAAAAATCCAACGGTTTTGTCTTAGTTTCGTTGTTCTGAATCCAACGAGACTATTTCCAAAGTCGTAGCTCTTTTACTAACCGAGATACAAACTTTTGGTTTCCATATATGTGCACCAAAAACCCAAAGGTTGGAAGTCTGTATCTCGGCTTCTATAAGTACTAGCTTTAAAAATCCAACGGTTTTGTCTTAGTTTCGATGTTCTGAATCCAACGAGACTTTTTCCAAAGTCGTAGCTTTTTACTAACCGAGATACAAACTTTTGGTTTCCATATATGTGCACCAAAAACCCAAAGGTTGGAAGTCTGTATCTCGGCTTCTATAAGTACTAGCTTTAAAAATTCAACGGTTTTATCTTAGTTTTGACGTTCTGAATCCAACGAGACTATTCCCAAAGTCGTAGCTCTTTTACTAACCCAGATACAAACTTTTGGTTTCCATATATGTGCACCAAAAACCAAAAGTTTGGACGTCTATATCTCGGCTTCTATAAGTACTAGCTTTAAAAATCTAACGGTTTTGTCTTAGTTTCGACGTTCTGAATCCAACGAGACTATTCCCAAAGTCGTAGCTCGTTTACTAACCGAGATACAAACTTTTGGTTTCCATACATGTGCACCAAAAACCAAAAGTTTGGAAGTCTATATCTCGGCTTCTATAAGTACTAGCTTTAAAAATCCAACGGTTTTGTCTTAGTTTCGACGTTCTAAATCCAACGAGACTATTTCCAAAGTCGTAGCTCTTTTACTAACCGAGATACAAACTTTTGGTTTCCATATATGTGCACCAAAAACCCAAAGGTTGGAAGTCTGTATCTCGGCTTTTATAAGTACTAGCTTTAAAAATCCAACGGTTTTGTCTTAGTTTCGTTGTTCTGAATCCAACGAGACTATTCCCAAAGTCGTAGCTCTTTTACTAACCGAGATACAAACTTTTGGTTTCCATATATGTGCACCAAAAACCAAAAGTTTGAAAGTCTATATCTCGGCTTCTATAAGTACTAGCTTTAAAAATCCAACGGTTTTGTCTTAGTTTCGACGTTCTGAATCCAACGAGACTATTCCCAAAGTCGTAGCTCTTTTACTAACCGAGATACAAATTTTTGGTTTCCATATATGTGCACCAAAAACCATAAGTTTGGAAGTCTGTATCTCGGCTTCTATAAGTACTAGCTTTAAAAATCCAACGGTTTTGTCTTAGTTTTGACGTTGTGAATTCAACGAGACTATTTCCAAAGTCGTAGCTCTTTTACTAACCGAGATACAAATTTTTGGTTTCCATATATGTGCACCAAAAACCCAAAGTTTGGAAGTCTGTATTTCGGCTTCTATAAGTACTAGCTTTAAAAATCCAACGGTTTTGTCTTAGTTTTGACGTTCTGAATCCAACGAGACTATTCCCAAAGTCGTAGCTCTTTTACTAACCGAGATACAAACTTTTGGTTTCCATATATGTGCACCAAAAACCCAAAGGTTGGAAGCCTGTATCTCGGCTTCTATAAGTACTAGCTTTAAAAATCTAACGGTTTTATCTTAGTTTCGACGTTCTGAATCCAACGAGACTATTCCCAAAGTCGTAGCTCTTTTACTAACCGAGATACAAACTTTTGGTTTCCATATATGTGCACCAAAAACCCAAAGGTTGGAAGTCTGTATCTCGGCTTCTATAAGTACTAGCTTTAAAAATCCAACGGTTTTATCTTAGTTTCGACGTTCTGAATCCAACGAGACTATTCCCAAAGTCGTAGCTCTTCTACTAACCGAGATACAAACTTTTGGTTTCCATATATGTGCACCAAAAACCCAAAGGTTGGAAGTCTGTATCTCGGCTTCTATGAGTACTAGCTTTAAAAATCCAACGGTTTTGTCTTAGTTTCGTTGTTCTGAATCCAACGAGACTATTCATAAAGTCGTAGCTCTTTTACTAACCGAGATACAAACTTTTGGTTTCCATATATGTGCACCAAAAACCCAAAGATTGGAAGTTTGTATCTCGGCTTCTATAAGTACTAGCTTTAAAAATCCAACGGTTTTATCTTAGTTTCGACGTTCTGAATTTAACGAGACTATTCCCAAAGTCGTAGCTCTTTTACTAACCGAGATACAAACTTTTGGTTTCCATATATGTGCACCAAAAACCCAAAGGTTGGAAGTCTGTATCTCGGCTTCTATGAGTACTAGTTTTAAAAATCCAACGGTTTTGTCTTAGTTTCGACGTTCTGAATCCAACGAGACTATTCTTAAAGTCGTAGCTCTTTTACTAACCGAGATACAAACTTTTGGTTTCCATATATGTGCACCAAAAACCCAAAGGTTGGAAGTCTGTATCTCGGCTTTTATAAGTACTAGCTTTAAAAATCCAACGGTTTTGTCTTAGTTTCGTTGTTCTGAATCCAACGAGACTATTCCCAAAGTCGTAGCTCTTTTACTAACCGAGATACAAACTTTTGGTTTCCATATATGTGCACCAAAAACCAAAAGTTTGGAAGTCTATATCTCGGCTTCTATAAGTACTAGCTTTAAAAATCCAACGGTTTTGTCTTAGTTTCGACATTCTGAATCCAACGAGACTATTCCCAAAGTCGTAGCTCTTTTACTAACCGAGATACAAACTTTTGGTTTCCATATATGTGCACCAAAAACCCAAAGGTTGGAAGTCTGTATCTCGGCTTCTATAAGTACTAGCTTTAAGAATCCAACGGTTTTATCTTAGTTTCGACGTTCTGAATCCAACGAGACTATTCCCAAAGTCGTAGCTCTTTTACTAACCGAGATACAAACTTTTGGTTTCTATATATGTGCACCAAAAACCAAAAGTTTGGAAGTCTATATCTCGGCTTCTATAAGTACTAGCTTTAAAAATCCAACGGTTTTATCTTAGTTTCGACGTTCTGAATCTAACGAGACTATTTCCAAAGTCGTAGCTCTTTTACTAACCGAGATACAAACTTTTGGTTTCCATATATGTGCACCAAAAACCCAAAGGTTGGAAGTCTGTATCTCGGCTTCTATGAGTACTAGCTTTAAAAATCCAACGGTTTTGTCTTAGTTTCGTTGTTCTGAATCCAACGAGACTATTCCCAAAGTCGTAGCTCTTTTACTAACCGAGATACAAACTTTTGGTTTCTATATATGTGCACCAAAAACCAAAAGTTTGGAAGTCTATATCTCGGCTTCTATAAGTACTAGCTTTAAAAATCCAACGGTTTTGTCTTAGTTTCGACGTTCTGAATCCAACGAGACTATTCCCAAAGTCGTAGCTCTTTTACTAACCGAGATACAAACTTTTGGTTTCCATATGTGTGCACCAAAAACCCAAAGGTTGGAAGTCTGTATCTCGGCTTTTATAAGTACTAGCTTTAAAAATCCAACGGTTTTGTCTTAGTTTCGTTGTTCTGAATCCAACGAGACTATTCCCAAAGTCGTAGCTTTTTTACTAACCGAGATACAAATTTTTGGTTTCCATTTATGTGCACCAAAATCCAAAAGTTTGGAAGTCTATATCTCGGCTTCTATAAGTACTAGCTTTAAAAATCCAACGGTTTTGTCTTAGTTTCGACGTTCTGAATCCAACGAGACTATTCCCAAAGTCGTAGCTTTTTTACTAACCGAGATACAAACTTTTGGTTTCCATATATGTGCACCAAAATCCCAAAAGTTGGAAGTCTGTCTCTCGGCTTCTATAAGTACTAGCTTTAAAAATTCAACGGTTTTATCTTAGTTTCGACGTTCTGAATCCAACGAGACTATTCCCAAAGTCGTAGCTCTTTTACTAACCCAGATACAAACTTTTGGTTTCCATATATGTGCACCAAAAACCAAAAGTTTGGAAGTCTATATCTCGGCTTCTATAAGTACTAGCTTTAAAAATCCAACGGTTTTGTCTTAGTTTCGACGTTCTGAATCCAACGAGACTATTCCCAAAGTCGTAGCTCTTTTACTAACCAAGATACAAACTTTTGGTTTCCATATATGTGCACCAAAAACCAAAAGTTTGGAAGTCTATATCTCGGCTTCTATAAGTACTAGCTTTAAAAATCCAACGGTTTTGTCTTAGTTTCGACGTTCTGAATCCAACGAGACTATTCCCAAAGTCGTAGCTTTTTTACTAACCGAGATACAAACTTTTGGTTTCCATATATGTGCACCAAAAACCCAAAGGTTGGAAGTCTGTATCTCGGCTTTTATAAGTACTAGCTTTAAAAATCCAACGGTTTTGTCTTAGTTTTGTTGTTCTGAATTTAACGAGACTATTTTCAAAGTCGTAGCTTTTTTACTAACCGAGGTACAAACTTTTGGTTTCCATATATGTGCACCAAAAACCAAAAGTTTGGAAGTCTATATCTCGGCTTCTATAAGTACTAGCTTTAAAAATCCAACGGTTTTGTCTTAGTTTCGTTATTCTGAATCCAACGAGACTATTCCCAAAGTCGTAGCTTTTTTACTAACCGAGATACAAATTTTTGGTTTCCATTTATGTGCACCAAAATCCAAAAGTTTGGAAGTCTATATCTCGGCTTCTATAAGTACTAGCTTTAAAAATTCAACGGTTTTGTCTTAGTTTCGACGTTCTGAATCGAACGAGACTATTCCCAAAGTCGTAGCTCTTTTACCAATCGAGATACAAACTTTTGGTTTCCATATATGTGCACCAAAAACCAAAAGTTTGGAAGTCTATATCTCGGCTTCTATAAGTACTAGCTTTAAAAATCCAACGATTTTGTCTTAGTTTCGACGTTATGAATCCAACGAGACTATTCCCAAAGTCGTAGCTCTTTTACTAACCGAGATACAAACTTTTGGTTTCCATATATGTGCACCAAAAACCCAAAGGTTGGAAGCCTGTATCTCGGCTTCTATAAGTACTAGCTTTAAAAATTTAACGGTTTTATCTTAGTTTCGACGTTCTGAATCCAACGAGACTATTCCCAAAGTCGTAGCTCTTTTACTAACCGAGATACAAACTTTTGGTTTCCATATATGTGCACCAAAAACCCAAAGGTTGGAAGTTTGTATCTCGGCTTCTATAAGTACTAGCTTTAAAAATCCAACGGTTTTATCTTAGTTTCGACGTTCTGAATCCAACGAGACTATTCCGAAAGTCGTGGCTCTTTTACTAACCGAGATACAAACTTTTAATTTCCATATATGTGCACCAAAAACCCAAAAGTTGGAAGTCTGTATCTCGGCTTCTATAAGTACTAGCTTTAAAAATCCAACGGTTTTATCTTAGTTTCGACGTTCTGAATCCAACGAAACTATTCCCAAAGTCGTAGCTCTTTTACTAACCGAGATACAAACTTTTGGTTTCCATATATGTGCACCAAGAACCCAAAGGTTGGAAGTCTGTATCTCGGCTTTTATAAGTACTAGCTTTAAAAATCCAACGGTTTTGTCTTAGTTTCGACGTTCTGAATCCAACGAGACTATTCCCAAAGTCGTAGCTCTTTTACTAACCGAGATACAAACTTTTGGTTTCCATATATGTGCACCAAGAACCCAAAGGTTGGAAGTCTGTATCTCGGCTTTTATAAGTACTAGCTTTAAAAATCCAACAGTTTTGTCTTAGTTTCGTTGTTCTGAATCCAACGAGACTATTCTCAAAGTCGTAGCTTTTTTACTAACCGAGATACAAATTTTTGGTTTCCATTTATGTGCACCAAAATCCAAAAGTTTGGAAGTCTATATCTCGGCTTCTATAAGTACTAGCTTTAAAAATCCAACGGTTTTGTCTTAGTTTCGACGTTCTGAATCCAACGAGACTATTCCCAAAGTCGTAGCTCTTTTACTAACCGAGATACAAACTTTTGGTTTCCATATATGTGCACCAAAAACCCAAAGGTTGGAAGTCTGTGTCTCGGCTTCTATGAGTACTAGCTTTAAAAATCCAACGGTTTTGTCTTAGTTTCGACGTTCTGAATCCAACGAGACTATTCCCAAAGTCGTAGCTCTTTTACTAACCGAGATACAAACTTTTGGTTTCCATATATGTGCACCAAGAACCCAAAGGTTGGAAGTCTGTATCTCGGCTTTTATAAGTACTAGCTTTAAAAATCCAACAGTTTTGTCTTAGTTTCGTTGTTCTGAATCCAACGAGACTATTCTCAAAGTCGTAGCTTTTTTACTAACCGAGATACAAATTTTTGGTTTCCATTTATGTGCACCAAAATCCAAAAGTTTGGAAGTCTATATCTCGGCTTCTATAAGTACTAGCTTTAAAAATCCAACGGTTTTGTCTTAGTTTCGACGTTCTGAATCCAACGAGACTATTCCCAAAGTCGTAGCTCTTTTACTAACCGAGATACAAACTTTTGGTTTCCATATATGTGCACCAAAAACCCAAAGGTTGGAAGTCTGTATCTCGGCTTCTATAAGTACTAGCTTTAAAAATCCAACGGTTTTATCTTAGTTTCGACGTTCTGAATCCAACGAGACTATTGCCAAAGTCGTAGCTCTTTTACTAACCGAGATACAAACTTTTGGTTTCCATATATGTGCACCAAAAACCCAAAGGTTGGAAGTCTGTATCTCGGCTTCTATGAGTACTAGCTTTAAAAATTCAACGGTTTTGTCTTAGTTTCGACGTTCTGAATCCAACGAGACTATTCCCAAAGTCGTAGCTCTTTTACTTACCGAGATACAAACTTTTGGTTTCCATATATGTGCACCAAAAACCAAAAGTTTGGAAGTCTATATCTCGGCTTCTATAAGTACTAGCTTTAAAAATCCAACGGTTTTGTCTTAGTTTCGACGTTCTGAATCCAACGAGACTATTCCCAAAGTCGTAGCTCTTTTACTAACCGAGATACAAACTTTTGGTTTCCATATATGTGCACCAAAAACCCAAAGGTTGGAAGTTTGTATCTCGGCTTCTATAAGTACCAGCTTTAAAAATCCAACGGTTTTGTCTTAGTTTCGTTGTTCTGAATCCAACGAGACTATTCCCAAAGTCGTAGCTCTTTTACTAACCGAGATACAAACTTTTGGTTTCCATATATGTGCACCAAAAACCCAAAGGTTGGAAGTCTGTATCTCGGCTTTTATGAGTACTAGCTTTAAAAATCCAACGGTTTTGTCTTAGTTTCGTTGTTCTGAATCCAACGAGACTATTTCCAAAGTCGTAGCTCTTTTACTAACCGAGATACAAACTTTTGGTTTCCATATATGTGCACCAAAAACCCAAAGGTTGGAAGTCTGTATCTCGGCTTCTATAAGTACTAGCTTTAAAAATCCAACGGTTTTGTCTTAGTTTCGATGTTCTGAATCCAACGAGACTTTTTCCAAAGTCGTAGCTTTTTACTAACCGAGATACAAACTTTTGGTTTCCATATATGTGCACCAAAAACCCAAAGGTTGGAAGTCTGTATCTCGGCTTCTATAAGTACTAGCTTTAAAAATTCAACGGTTTTATCTTAGTTTTGACGTTCTGAATCCAACGAGACTATTCCCAAAGTCGTAGCTCTTTTACTAACCCAGATACAAACTTTTGGTTTCCATATATGTGCACCAAAAACCAAAAGTTTGGACGTCTATATCTCGGCTTCTATAAGTACTAGCTTTAAAAATCTAACGGTTTTGTCTTAGTTTCGACGTTCTGAATCCAACGAGACTATTCCCAAAGTCGTAGCTCGTTTACTAACCGAGATACAAACTTTTGGTTTCCATACATGTGCACCAAAAACCAAAAGTTTGGAAGTCTATATCTCGGCTTCTATAAGTACTAGCTTTAAAAATCCAACGGTTTTGTCTTAGTTTCGACGTTCTAAATCCAACGAGACTATTTCCAAAGTCGTAGCTCTTTTACTAACCGAGATACAAACTTTTGGTTTCCATATATGTGCACCAAAAACCCAAAGGTTGGAAGTCTGTATCTCGGCTTTTATAAGTACTAGCTTTAAAAATCCAACGGTTTTGTCTTAGTTTCGTTGTTCTGAATCCAACGAGACTATTCCCAAAGTCGTAGCTCTTTTACTAACCGAGATACAAACTTTTGGTTTCCATATATGTGCACCAAAAACCAAAAGTTTGAAAGTCTATATCTCGGCTTCTATAAGTACTAGCTTTAAAAATCCAACGGTTTTGTCTTAGTTTCGACGTTCTGAATCCAACGAGACTATTCCCAAAGTCGTAGCTCTTTTACTAACCGAGATACAAATTTTTGGTTTCCATATATGTGCACCAAAAACCATAAGTTTGGAAGTCTGTATCTCGGCTTCTATAAGTACTAGCTTTAAAAATCCAACGGTTTTGTCTTAGTTTTGACGTTGTGAATTCAACGAGACTATTTCCAAAGTCGTAGCTCTTTTACTAACCGAGATACAAATTTTTGGTTTCCATATATGTGCACCAAAAACCCAAAGTTTGGAAGTCTGTATTTCGGCTTCTATAAGTACTAGCTTTAAAAATCCAACGGTTTTGTCTTAGTTTTGACGTTCTGAATCCAACGAGACTATTCCCAAAGTCGTAGCTCTTTTACTAACCGAGATACAAACTTTTGGTTTCCATATATGTGCACCAAAAACCCAAAGGTTGGAAGCCTGTATCTCGGCTTCTATAAGTACTAGCTTTAAAAATCTAACGGTTTTATCTTAGTTTCGACGTTCTGAATCCAACGAGACTATTCCCAAAGTCGTAGCTCTTTTACTAACCGAGATACAAACTTTTGGTTTCCATATATGTGCACCAAAAACCCAAAGGTTGGAAGTCTGTATCTCGGCTTCTATAAGTACTAGCTTTAAAAATCCAACGGTTTTATCTTAGTTTCGACGTTCTGAATCCAACGAGACTATTCCCAAAGTCGTAGCTCTTCTACTAACCGAGATACAAACTTTTGGTTTCCATATATGTGCACCAAAAACCCAAAGGTTGGAAGTCTGTATCTCGGCTTCTATGAGTACTAGCTTTAAAAATCCAACGGTTTTGTCTTAGTTTCGTTGTTCTGAATCCAACGAGACTATTCATAAAGTCGTAGCTCTTTTACTAACCGAGATACAAACTTTTGGTTTCCATATATGTGCACCAAAAACCCAAAGATTGGAAGTTTGTATCTCGGCTTCTATAAGTACTAGCTTTAAAAATCCAACGGTTTTATCTTAGTTTCGACGTTCTGAATTTAACGAGACTATTCCCAAAGTCGTAGCTCTTTTACTAACCGAGATACAAACTTTTGGTTTCCATATATGTGCACCAAAAACCCAAAGGTTGGAAGTCTGTATCTCGGCTTCTATGAGTACTAGTTTTAAAAATCCAACGGTTTTGTCTTAGTTTCGACGTTCTGAATCCAACGAGACTATTCTTAAAGTCGTAGCTCTTTTACTAACCGAGATACAAACTTTTGGTTTCCATATATGTGCACCAAAAACCCAAAGGTTGGAAGTCTGTATCTCGGCTTTTATAAGTACTAGCTTTAAAAATCCAACGGTTTTGTCTTAGTTTCGTTGTTCTGAATCCAACGAGACTATTCCCAAAGTCGTAGCTCTTTTACTAACCGAGATACAAACTTTTGGTTTCCATATATGTGCACCAAAAACCAAAAGTTTGGAAGTCTATATCTCGGCTTCTATAAGTACTAGCTTTAAAAATCCAACGGTTTTGTCTTAGTTTCGACATTCTGAATCCAACGAGACTATTCCCAAAGTCGTAGCTCTTTTACTAACCGAGATACAAACTTTTGGTTTCCATATATGTGCACCAAAAACCCAAAGGTTGGAAGTCTGTATCTCGGCTTCTATAAGTACTAGCTTTAAGAATCCAACGGTTTTATCTTAGTTTCGACGTTCTGAATCCAACGAGACTATTCCCAAAGTCGTAGCTCTTTTACTAACCGAGATACAAACTTTTGGTTTCCATATATGTGCACCAAAAACCCAAAGGTTGGAAGTCTGTATCTCGGCTTCTATGAGTACTAGCTTTAAAAATCCAACGGTTTTGTCTTAGTTTCGACGTTCTGAATCCAACGAGACTATTCCCAAAGTCGTAGCTCTTTTACTAACCGAGATACAAACTTTTGGTTTCCATATATGTGCACCAAAAACCCAAAGGTTGGAAGTCTGTATCTCGGCTTTTATAAGTACTAGCTTTAAAAATCCAACGGTTTTGTCTTAGTTTCGACGTTCTGAATCCAACGAGACTATTCCCAAAGTAGTAGCTCTTTTACTAACCGAGATACAAACTTTTGGTTTCCATATATGTGCACCAAAAACCCAAAGGTTGGAAGTCTGTATCTCGGCTTCTATAAGTACTAGCTTTAAAAATCTAACGGTTTTATCTTAGTTTCGACGTTCTGAATCCAACAAGACTATTCCCAAAGTCGTAGCTCTTTTACTAACCGAGATACAAACTTTTGGTTTCCATATATGTGCACCAAAAACCCAAAGGTTGGAAATCTGTATCTCGGCTTCTATAAGTACTAGCTTTAAAAATCCAACGGTTTTATCTTAGTTTCGACGTTCTGAATGCAACGAGATTATTCCCAAAGTCGTAGCTCTTTTACTAACCGAGATACAAACTTTTGGTTTCCATATATGTGCACCAAAAACCCAAAGGTTGGAAGTCTGTATCTCGGCTTCTATGAGTACTAGCTTTAAAAATCCAACGCTTTTGTCTTAGTTTCGACGTTCTGAATCCAACGAGACTATTCCCAAAGTCGTAGCTTTTTTACTAACCGAGATACAAACTTTTGGTTTCCATATATGTGCACCAAAAACCCAAAGGTTGGAAGTCTGTATCTCGGCTTCTATGAGTACTAGCTTTAAAAATCCAACGGTTTTGTCTTAGTTTCGTTGTTCTGAATCCAACGAGACTATTCCCAAAGTCGTAGCTCTTTTACTAACCGAGATACAAACTTTTGGTTTCCATATATGTGCACCAAAAACCCAAAGGTTGGAAGTTTGTATCTCGGCTTCTATTAGTACTAGCTTTAAAAATCCAACGGTTTTATCTTAGTTTCGACGTTCTGAATCCAACGAGACTATTCCCAAAGTCGTAGCTTTTTTACTAACCGAGATACAAACTTTTGGTTTCCATATATGTGCACCAAAAACCCAAAGGTTGGAAGTCTGTATCTCGGCTTCTATAAGTACTAGCTTTAAAAATCCAACGGTTTTATCTTAGTTTCGACGTTCTGAATCCAACGAGACTATTCCCAAAGTCGTAGCTCTTTTACTAACCGAGATACAAACTTTTGGTTTCCATATATGTGCACCAAAAACCCAAAGGTTGGAAGTCTGTATCTCGGCTTCTATGAGTACTAGCTTTAAAAATCCAACGGTTTTGTCTTAGTTTCGACGTTCTGAATCCAACGAGACTATTCCCAAAGTCGTAGCTCTTTTACTAACCGAGATACAAACTTTTGGTTTCCATATATGTGCACCAAAAACCCAAAGGTTGGAAGTCTGTATCTCGGCTTTTATAAGTACTAGCTTTAAAAATCCAACGGTTTTGTCTTAGTTTCGTTGTTCTGAATCCAACGAGACTATTCCCAAAGTCGTAGCTCTTTTACTAACCGAGATACAAACTTTTGGTTTCCATATATGTGCACCAAAAACCCAAAGGTTGGAAGTCTGTATCTCGGCTTTTATAAGTACTAGCTTTAAAAATCCAACGGTTTTGTCTTAGTTTCGTTGTTCTGAATCCAACGAGACTATTCCCAAAGTCGTAGCTCTTTTACTAACCGAGATACAAACTTTTGGTTTCCATATATGTGCACCAAAAACCAAAAGTTTGGAAGTCTATATCTCGGCTTCTATAAGTACTAGCTTTAAAAATCCAACGGTTTTGTCTTAGTTTCGACGTTCTGAATCCAACAAGACTATTCCCAAAGTCGTAGCTCTTTTACTAACCGAGATACAAACTTTTGGTTTCCATATATGTGCACCAAAAACCCAAAGGTTGGAAGTTTGTATCTTGGCTTCTATAAGTACTAGCTTTAAAAATCCAACGGTTTTATCTTAGTTTCGACGTTCTGAATCCAACGAGACTATTCTCAAAGTCGTAGCTCTTTTACTAACCGAGATACAAACTTTTGGTTTCCATATATGTGCACCAAAAACCCAAAGGTTGGAAGTCTGTATCTCGGCTTCTATAAGTACTAGCTTTAAAAATCCAACGGTTTTATCTTAGTTTCGACGTTCTGAATCCAACGAGACTATTTCCAAAGTCGTAGCTCTTTTACTAACCGAGATACAAACTTTTGGTTTCTATATATGTGCACCAAAAACCCAAAGGTTGGAAGTCTGTATCTCGGCTTCTATGAGTACTAGCTTTAAAAATCCAACGGTTTTGTCTTAGTTTCGTTGTTCTGAATCCAACGAGACTATTCCCAAAGTCGTAGCTCTTTTACTAACCGAGATACAAACTTTTGGTTTCCATATATGTGCACCAAAAACCAAAAGTTTGGAAGTCTATATCTCGGCTTCTATAAGTACTAGCTTCAAAAATTTAACGGTTTTGTCTTAGTTTCGACGTTCTGAATCCAACGAGACTATTCCCAAAGTCGTAGCTCTTTTACTAACCGAGATACAAACTTTTGGTTTCCATATATGTGCACCAAAAACCCAAAGGTTGGAAGTTTGTATCTTGGCTTCTATAAGTACTAGCTTTAAAAATCCAACGGTTTTATCTTAGTTTCGACGTTCTGAATCCAACGAGACTATTCTCAAAGTCGTAGCTCTTTTACTAACCGAGATACAAACTTTTGGTTTCCATATATGTGCACCAAAAACCCAAAGGTTGGAAGTCTGTATCTCGGCTTCTATAAGTACTAGCTTTAAAAATCCAACGGTTTTATCTTAGTTTCGACGTTCTGAATCCAACGAGACTATTCCCAAAGTCGTAGCTCTTTTACTAACCGAGATACAAACTTTTGGTTTCTATATATGTGCACCAAAAACCAAAAGTTTGGAAGTCTATATCTCGGCTTCTATAAGTACTAGCTTAAAAATCCAACGGTTTTGTCTTAGTTTCGACGTTCTGAATCCAACGAGACTATTCCCAAAGTCGTAGCTCTTTTACTAACCGAGATACAAACTTTTGGTTTCCATATGTGTGCACCAAAAACCCAAAGGTTGGAAGTCTGTATCTCGGCTTTTATAAGTACTAGCTTTAAAAATCCAACGGTTTTGTCTTAGTTTCGTTGTTCTGAATCCAACGAGACTATTCCCAAAGTCGTAGCTTTTTTACTAACCGAGATACAAATTTTTGGTTTCCATTTATGTGCACCAAAATCCAAAAGTTTGGAAGTCTATATCTCGGCTTCTATAAGTACTAGCTTTAAAAATCCAACGGTTTTGTCTTAGTTTCGACGTTCTGAATCCAACGAGACTATTCCCAAAGTCGTAGCTTTTTTACTAACCGAGATACAAACTTTTGGTTTCCATATATGTGCACCAAAATCCCAAAAGTTGGAAGTCTGTCTCTCGGCTTCTATAAGTACTAGCTTTAAAAATTCAACGGTTTTATCTTAGTTTCGACGTTCTGAATCCAACGAGACTATTCCCAAAGTCGTAGCTCTTTTACTAACCCAGATACAAACTTTTGGTTTCCATATATGTGCACCAAAAACCAAAAGTTTGGAAGTCTATATCTCGGCTTCTATAAGTACTAGCTTTAAAAATCCAACGGTTTTGTCTTAGTTTCGACGTTCTGAATCCAACGAGACTATTCCCAAAGTCGTAGCTCTTTTACTAACCAAGATACAAACTTTTGGTTTCCATATATGTGCACCAAAAACCAAAAGTTTGGAAGTCTATATCTCGGCTTCTATAAGTACTAGCTTTAAAAATCCAACGGTTTTGTCTTAGTTTCGACGTTCTGAATCCAACGAGACTATTCCCAAAGTCGTAGCTTTTTTACTAACCGAGATACAAACTTTTGGTTTCCATATATGTGCACCAAAAACCCAAAGGTTGGAAGTCTGTATCTCGGCTTTTATAAGTACTAGCTTTAAAAATCCAACGGTTTTGTCTTAGTTTTGTTGTTCTGAATTTAACGAGACTATTTTCAAAGTCGTAGCTTTTTTACTAACCGAGGTACAAACTTTTGGTTTCCATATATGTGCACCAAAAACCAAAAGTTTGGAAGTCTATATCTCGGCTTCTATAAGTACTAGCTTTAAAAATCCAACGGTTTTGTCTTAGTTTCGTTATTCTGAATCCAACGAGACTATTCCCAAAGTCGTAGCTTTTTTACTAACCGAGATACAAATTTTTGGTTTCCATTTATGTGCACCAAAATCCAAAAGTTTGGAAGTCTATATCTCGGCTTCTATAAGTACTAGCTTTAAAAATTCAACGGTTTTGTCTTAGTTTCGACGTTCTGAATCGAACGAGACTATTCCCAAAGTCGTAGCTCTTTTACCAATCGAGATACAAACTTTTGGTTTCCATATATGTGCACCAAAAACCAAAAGTTTGGAAGTCTATATCTCGGCTTCTATAAGTACTAGCTTTAAAAATCCAACGATTTTGTCTTAGTTTCGACGTTATGAATCCAACGAGACTATTCCCAAAGTCGTAGCTCTTTTACTAACCGAGATACAAACTTTTGGTTTCCATATATGTGCACCAAAAACCCAAAGGTTGGAAGCCTGTATCTCGGCTTCTATAAGTACTAGCTTTAAAAATTTAACGGTTTTATCTTAGTTTCGACGTTCTGAATCCAACGAGACTATTCCCAAAGTCGTAGCTCTTTTACTAACCGAGATACAAACTTTTGGTTTCCATATATGTGCACCAAAAACCCAAAGGTTGGAAGTTTGTATCTCGGCTTCTATAAGTACTAGCTTTAAAAATCCAACGGTTTTATCTTAGTTTCGACGTTCTGAATCCAACGAGACTATTCCGAAAGTCGTGGCTCTTTTACTAACCGAGATACAAACTTTTAATTTCCATATATGTGCACCAAAAACCCAAAAGTTGGAAGTCTGTATCTCGGCTTCTATAAGTACTAGCTTTAAAAATCCAACGGTTTTATCTTAGTTTCGACGTTCTGAATCCAACGAAACTATTCCCAAAGTCGTAGCTCTTTTACTAACCGAGATACAAACTTTTGGTTTCCATATATGTGCACCAAGAACCCAAAGGTTGGAAGTCTGTATCTCGGCTTTTATAAGTACTAGCTTTAAAAATCCAACGGTTTTGTCTTAGTTTCGACGTTCTGAATCCAACGAGACTATTCCCAAAGTCGTAGCTCTTTTACTAACCGAGATACAAACTTTTGGTTTCCATATATGTGCACCAAGAACCCAAAGGTTGGAAGTCTGTATCTCGGCTTTTATAAGTACTAGCTTTAAAAATCCAACAGTTTTGTCTTAGTTTCGTTGTTCTGAATCCAACGAGACTATTCTCAAAGTCGTAGCTTTTTTACTAACCGAGATACAAATTTTTGGTTTCCATTTATGTGCACCAAAATCCAAAAGTTTGGAAGTCTATATCTCGGCTTCTATAAGTACTAGCTTTAAAAATCCAACGGTTTTGTCTTAGTTTCGACGTTCTGAATCCAACGAGACTATTCCCAAAGTCGTAGCTCTTTTACTAACCGAGATACAAACTTTTGGTTTCCATATATGTGCACCAAAAACCCAAAGGTTGGAAGTCTGTGTCTCGGCTTCTATGAGTACTAGCTTTAAAAATCCAACGGTTTTGTCTTAGTTTCGACGTTCTGAATCCAACGAGACTATTCCCAAAGTCGTAGCTCTTTTACTAACCGAGATACAAACTTTTGGTTTCCATATATGTGCACCAAGAACCCAAAGGTTGGAAGTCTGTATCTCGGCTTTTATAAGTACTAGCTTTAAAAATCCAACAGTTTTGTCTTAGTTTCGTTGTTCTGAATCCAACGAGACTATTCTCAAAGTCGTAGCTTTTTTACTAACCGAGATACAAATTTTTGGTTTCCATTTATGTGCACCAAAATCCAAAAGTTTGGAAGTCTATATCTCGGCTTCTATAAGTACTAGCTTTAAAAATCCAACGGTTTTGTCTTAGTTTCGACGTTCTGAATCCAACGAGACTATTCCCAAAGTCGTAGCTCTTTTACTAACCGAGATACAAACTTTTGGTTTCCATATATGTGCACCAAAAACCCAAAGGTTGGAAGTCTGTATCTCGGCTTCTATAAGTACTAGCTTTAAAAATCCAACGGTTTTATCTTAGTTTCGACGTTCTGAATCCAACGAGACTATTGCCAAAGTCGTAGCTCTTTTACTAACCGAGATACAAACTTTTGGTTTCCATATATGTGCACCAAAAACCCAAAGGTTGGAAGTCTGTATCTCGGCTTCTATGAGTACTAGCTTTAAAAATTCAACGGTTTTGTCTTAGTTTCGACGTTCTGAATCCAACGAGACTATTCCCAAAGTCGTAGCTCTTTTACTTACCGAGATACAAACTTTTGGTTTCCATATATGTGCACCAAAAACCAAAAGTTTGGAAGTCTATATCTCGGCTTCTATAAGTACTAGCTTTAAAAATCCAACGGTTTTGTCTTAGTTTCGACGTTCTGAATCCAACGAGACTATTCCCAAAGTCGTAGCTCTTTTACTAACCGAGATACAAACTTTTGGTTTCCATATATGTGCACCAAAAACCCAAAGGTTGGAAGTTTGTATCTCGGCTTCTATAAGTACCAGCTTTAAAAATCCAACGGTTTTGTCTTAGTTTCGTTGTTCTGAATCCAACGAGACTATTCCCAAAGTCGTAGCTCTTTTACTTACCGAGATACAAACTTTTGGTTTCCATATATGTGCACCAAAAACCAAAAGTTTGGAAGTCTATATCTCGGCTTCTATAAGTACTAGCTTTAAAAATCCAACGGTTTTGTCTTAGTTTCGACGTTCTGAATCCAACGAGACTATTCCCAAAGTCGTAGCTCTTTTACTAACCGAGATACAAACTTTTGGTTTCCATATATGTGCACCAAAAACCCAAAGGTTGGAAGTCTGTATCTCGGCTTTTATGAGTACTAGCTTTAAAAATCCAACGGTTTTGTCTTAGTTTCGTTGTTCTGAATCCAACGAGACTATTTCCAAAGTCGTAGCTCTTTTACTAACCGAGATACAAACTTTTGGTTTCCATATATGTGCACCAAAAACCCAAAGGTTGGAAGTCTGTATCTCGGCTTCTATAAGTACTAGCTTTAAAAATCCAACGGTTTTGTCTTAGTTTCGATGTTCTGAATCCAACGAGACTTTTTCCAAAGTCGTAGCTTTTTACTAACCGAGATACAAACTTTTGGTTTCCATATATGTGCACCAAAAACCCAAAGGTTGGAAGTCTGTATCTCGGCTTCTATAAGTACTAGCTTTAAAAATTCAACGGTTTTATCTTAGTTTTGACGTTCTGAATCCAACGAGACTATTCCCAAAGTCGTAGCTCTTTTACTAACCCAGATACAAACTTTTGGTTTCCATATATGTGCACCAAAAACCAAAAGTTTGGACGTCTATATCTCGGCTTCTATAAGTACTAGCTTTAAAAATCTAACGGTTTTGTCTTAGTTTCGACGTTCTGAATCCAACGAGACTATTCCCAAAGTCGTAGCTCGTTTACTAACCGAGATACAAACTTTTGGTTTCCATACATGTGCACCAAAAACCAAAAGTTTGGAAGTCTATATCTCGGCTTCTATAAGTACTAGCTTTAAAAATCCAACGGTTTTGTCTTAGTTTCGACGTTCTAAATCCAACGAGACTATTTCCAAAGTCGTAGCTCTTTTACTAACCGAGATACAAACTTTTGGTTTCCATATATGTGCACCAAAAACCCAAAGGTTGGAAGTCTGTATCTCGGCTTTTATAAGTACTAGCTTTAAAAATCCAACGGTTTTGTCTTAGTTTCGTTGTTCTGAATCCAACGAGACTATTCCCAAAGTCGTAGCTCTTTTACTAACCGAGATACAAACTTTTGGTTTCCATATATGTGCACCAAAAACCAAAAGTTTGAAAGTCTATATCTCGGCTTCTATAAGTACTAGCTTTAAAAATCCAACGGTTTTGTCTTAGTTTCGACGTTCTGAATCCAACGAGACTATTCCCAAAGTCGTAGCTCTTTTACTAACCGAGATACAAATTTTTGGTTTCCATATATGTGCACCAAAAACCATAAGTTTGGAAGTCTGTATCTCGGCTTCTATAAGTACTAGCTTTAAAAATCCAACGGTTTTGTCTTAGTTTTGACGTTGTGAATTCAACGAGACTATTTCCAAAGTCGTAGCTCTTTTACTAACCGAGATACAAATTTTTGGTTTCCATATATGTGCACCAAAAACCCAAAGTTTGGAAGTCTGTATTTCGGCTTCTATAAGTACTAGCTTTAAAAATCCAACGGTTTTGTCTTAGTTTTGACGTTCTGAATCCAACGAGACTATTCCCAAAGTCGTAGCTCTTTTACTAACCGAGATACAAACTTTTGGTTTCCATATATGTGCACCAAAAACCCAAAGGTTGGAAGCCTGTATCTCGGCTTCTATAAGTACTAGCTTTAAAAATCTAACGGTTTTATCTTAGTTTCGACGTTCTGAATCCAACGAGACTATTCCCAAAGTCGTAGCTCTTTTACTAACCGAGATACAAACTTTTGGTTTCCATATATGTGCACCAAAAACCCAAAGGTTGGAAGTCTGTATCTCGGCTTCTATAAGTACTAGCTTTAAAAATCCAACGGTTTTATCTTAGTTTCGACGTTCTGAATCCAACGAGACTATTCCCAAAGTCGTAGCTCTTCTACTAACCGAGATACAAACTTTTGGTTTCCATATATGTGCACCAAAAACCCAAAGGTTGGAAGTCTGTATCTCGGCTTCTATGAGTACTAGCTTTAAAAATCCAACGGTTTTGTCTTAGTTTCGTTGTTCTGAATCCAACGAGACTATTCATAAAGTCGTAGCTCTTTTACTAACCGAGATACAAACTTTTGGTTTCCATATATGTGCACCAAAAACCCAAAGATTGGAAGTTTGTATCTCGGCTTCTATAAGTACTAGCTTTAAAAATCCAACGGTTTTATCTTAGTTTCGACGTTCTGAATTTAACGAGACTATTCCCAAAGTCGTAGCTCTTTTACTAACCGAGATACAAACTTTTGGTTTCCATATATGTGCACCAAAAACCCAAAGGTTGGAAGTCTGTATCTCGGCTTCTATGAGTACTAGTTTTAAAAATCCAACGGTTTTGTCTTAGTTTCGACGTTCTGAATCCAACGAGACTATTCTTAAAGTCGTAGCTCTTTTACTAACCGAGATACAAACTTTTGGTTTCCATATATGTGCACCAAAAACCCAAAGGTTGGAAGTCTGTATCTCGGCTTTTATAAGTACTAGCTTTAAAAATCCAACGGTTTTGTCTTAGTTTCGTTGTTCTGAATCCAACGAGACTATTCCCAAAGTCGTAGCTCTTTTACTAACCGAGATACAAACTTTTGGTTTCCATATATGTGCACCAAAAACCAAAAGTTTGGAAGTCTATATCTCGGCTTCTATAAGTACTAGCTTTAAAAATCCAACGGTTTTGTCTTAGTTTCGACATTCTGAATCCAACGAGACTATTCCCAAAGTCGTAGCTCTTTTACTAACCGAGATACAAACTTTTGGTTTCCATATATGTGCACCAAAAACCCAAAGGTTGGAAGTCTGTATCTCGGCTTCTATAAGTACTAGCTTTAAGAATCCAACGGTTTTATCTTAGTTTCGACGTTCTGAATCCAACGAGACTATTCCCAAAGTCGTAGCTCTTTTACTAACCGAGATACAAACTTTTGGTTTCCATATATGTGCACCAAAAACCCAAAGGTTGGAAGTCTGTATCTCGGCTTCTATGAGTACTAGCTTTAAAAATCCAACGGTTTTGTCTTAGTTTCGACGTTCTGAATCCAACGAGACTATTCCCAAAGTCGTAGCTCTTTTACTAACCGAGATACAAACTTTTGGTTTCCATATATGTGCACCAAAAACCCAAAGGTTGGAAGTCTGTATCTCGGCTTTTATAAGTACTAGCTTTAAAAATCCAACGGTTTTGTCTTAGTTTCGACGTTCTGAATCCAACGAGACTATTCCCAAAGTAGTAGCTCTTTTACTAACCGAGATACAAACTTTTGGTTTCCATATATGTGCACCAAAAACCCAAAGGTTGGAAGTCTGTATCTCGGCTTCTATAAGTACTAGCTTTAAAAATCTAACGGTTTTATCTTAGTTTCGACGTTCTGAATCCAACAAGACTATTCCCAAAGTCGTAGCTCTTTTACTAACCGAGATACAAACTTTTGGTTTCCATATATGTGCACCAAAAACCCAAAGGTTGGAAATCTGTATCTCGGCTTCTATAAGTACTAGCTTTAAAAATCCAACGGTTTTATCTTAGTTTCGACGTTCTGAATGCAACGAGATTATTCCCAAAGTCGTAGCTCTTTTACTAACCGAGATACAAACTTTTGGTTTCCATATATGTGCACCAAAAACCCAAAGGTTGGAAGTCTGTATCTCGGCTTCTATGAGTACTAGCTTTAAAAATCCAACGCTTTTGTCTTAGTTTCGACGTTCTGAATCCAACGAGACTATTCCCAAAGTCGTAGCTTTTTTACTAACCGAGATACAAACTTTTGGTTTCCATATATGTGCACCAAAAACCCAAAGGTTGGAAGTCTGTATCTCGGCTTCTATGAGTACTAGCTTTAAAAATCCAACGGTTTTGTCTTAGTTTCGTTGTTCTGAATCCAACGAGACTATTCCCAAAGTCGTAGCTCTTTTACTAACCGAGATACAAACTTTTGGTTTCCATATATGTGCACCAAAAACCCAAAGGTTGGAAGTTTGTATCTCGGCTTCTATTAGTACTAGCTTTAAAAATCCAACGGTTTTATCTTAGTTTCGACGTTCTGAATCCAACGAGACTATTCCCAAAGTCGTAGCTTTTTTACTAACCGAGATACAAACTTTTGGTTTCCATATATGTGCACCAAAAACCCAAAGGTTGGAAGTCTGTATCTCGGCTTCTATAAGTACTAGCTTTAAAAATCCAACGGTTTTATCTTAGTTTCGACGTTCTGAATCCAACGAGACTATTCCCAAAGTCGTAGCTCTTTTACTAACCGAGATACAAACTTTTGGTTTCCATATATGTGCACCAAAAACCCAAAGGTTGGAAGTCTGTATCTCGGCTTCTATGAGTACTAGCTTTAAAAATCCAACGGTTTTGTCTTAGTTTCGACGTTCTGAATCCAACGAGACTATTCCCAAAGTCGTAGCTCTTTTACTAACCGAGATACAAACTTTTGGTTTCCATATATGTGCACCAAAAACCCAAAGGTTGGAAGTCTGTATCTCGGCTTTTATAAGTACTAGCTTTAAAAATCCAACGGTTTTGTCTTAGTTTCGTTGTTCTGAATCCAACGAGACTATTCCCAAAGTCGTAGCTCTTTTACTAACCGAGATACAAACTTTTGGTTTCCATATATGTGCACCAAAAACCCAAAGGTTGGAAGTCTGTATCTCGGCTTTTATAAGTACTAGCTTTAAAAATCCAACGGTTTTGTCTTAGTTTCGTTGTTCTGAATCCAACGAGACTATTCCCAAAGTCGTAGCTCTTTTACTAACCGAGATACAAACTTTTGGTTTCCATATATGTGCACCAAAAACCAAAAGTTTGGAAGTCTATATCTCGGCTTCTATAAGTACTAGCTTTAAAAATCCAACGGTTTTGTCTTAGTTTCGACGTTCTGAATCCAACAAGACTATTCCCAAAGTCGTAGCTCTTTTACTAACCGAGATACAAACTTTTGGTTTCCATATATGTGCACCAAAAACCCAAAGGTTGGAAGTTTGTATCTTGGCTTCTATAAGTACTAGCTTTAAAAATCCAACGGTTTTATCTTAGTTTCGACGTTCTGAATCCAACGAGACTATTCTCAAAGTCGTAGCTCTTTTACTAACCGAGATACAAACTTTTGGTTTCCATATATGTGCACCAAAAACCCAAAGGTTGGAAGTCTGTATCTCGGCTTCTATAAGTACTAGCTTTAAAAATCCAACGGTTTTGTCTTAGTTTCGTTGTTCTGAATCCAACGAGACTATTCCCAAAGTCGTAGCTTTTTTACTAACCGAGATACAAATTTTTGGTTTCCATTTATGTGCACCAAAAACCCAAAGGTTGGAAGTTTGTATCTTGGCTTCTATAAGTACTAGCTTTAAAAATCCAACGGTTTTATCTTAGTTTCGACGTTCTGAATCCAACGAGACTATTCCCAAAGTCGTAGCTCTTTTACTAACCGAGATACAAACTTTTGGTTTCCATATATGTGCACCAAAAACCCAAAGGTTGGAAGTTTGTATCTCGGCTTCTATAAGTACTAGCTTTAAAAATCCAACGGTTTTATCTTAGTTTCGACGTTCTGAATCCAACGAGACTATTCCCAAAGTCGTAGCTCTTTTACTAACCGAGATACAAACTTTTGGTTTCCATATATGTGCACCAAAAACCCAAAGGTTGGAAGTCTGTATCTCGGCTTCTATAAGTACTAGCTTTAAAAATCCAACGGTTTTGTCTTAGTCTCGACGTTCTGAATCCAACGAGACTATTCCCAAAGTCGTAGCTCTTTTACTAACCGAGATACAAACTTTTGGTTTCCATATATGTGCACCAAAAACCCAAAGGTTGGAAGTCTGTATCTCGGCTTCTATGAGTACTAGCTTTAAAAATCCAACGGTTTTGTCTTAGTTTTGACGTTCTAAATCCAACGAGACTATTCCCAAAGTCGTAGCTTTTTTACTAACCGAGATACAAACTTTTGGTTTCCATATATGTGCACCAAAAACCCAAAGGTTGGAAGTCTGTATCTCGGCTTATATAAGTACTAGCTCTAAAAATCCAACGGTTTTATCTTAGTTTCGACGTTCTGAATCCAACGAGACTATTCCCAAAGTCGTAGCTCTTTTACTAACCGAGATACAAACTTTTGGTTTCCATATATGTGCACCAAAAACCCAAAGGTTGGAAGTCTGTATCTCGGCTTCTATGAGTACTAGCTTTAAAAATCTAACGGTTTTGTCTTAGCTTCGACGTTCTGAATCCAACGAGACTATTCCCAAAGTCGTAGCTCTTTTACTAACCGAGATACAAACTTTTGGTTTCCATATATGTGCACCAAAAACCCAAAGGTTGGAAGTTTGTATCTCGGCTTCTATAAGTACTAGCTTTAAAAATCCAACGGTTTTATCTTAGTTTCGACGTTCTGAATCCAACGAGACTTTTCCCAAAGTCGTAGCTCTTTTACTAACCGAGATACAAACTTTTGGTTTCCATATATGTGCACCAAAAACCCAAAGGTTGGAAGTCTGTATCTCGGCTTCTATAAGTACTAGCTTTAAAAATCCAACGGTTTTATCTTAGTTTCGACGTTCTGAATCCGACGAGACTATTCCCAAAGTCGTAGCTCTTTTACTAACCGAGATACAAACTTTTGGTTTCCATATATGTGCACCAAAAACCCAAAGGTTGGAAGTCTGTATCTCGGCTTCTATGAGTACTAGTTTTAAAAATCCAACGGTTTTGTCTTAGTTTCGTTGTTCTGAATCCAACGAGACTATTCCCAAAGTCGTAGCTCTTTTACTAACCGAGATACAAACTTTTGGTTTCCATATATGTGCACCAAAAACCCAAAGGTTGGAAGTTCGTATCTCGGCTTCTATAAGTACTAGCTTTAAAAATCCAACGGTTTTATCTTAGTTTCGACGTTCTGAATTTAACGAGACTATTCCCAAAGTCGTAGCTCTTTTACTAACCGAGATACAAACTTTTGGTTTCCATATATGTGCACCAAAAACCCAATGGTTGGAAGTCTGTATCTCGGCTTCTATGAGTACTAGCTTTAAAAATCCAACGGTTTTGTCTTAGTTTCGACGTTCTGAATCCAACGAGACTATTTCCAAAGTCGTAGCTCTTTTACTAACCGAGATACAAACTTTTGGTTTCCATATATGTGCACCAAAAACCCAAAGGTTGGAAGTCTGTATCTCGGCTTTTATAAGTACCAGCTTTAAAAATCCAACGGTTTTGTCTTAGTTTCGTTGTTCTGAATCCAACGAGACTATTCCCAAAGTCGTAGCTCTTTTACTAACCGAGATACAAACTTTTGGTTTCCATATATGTGCACCAAAAACCAAAAGTTTGGAAGTCTATATCTCGGCTTCTATAAGTACTAGCTTTAAAAATCCAACGGTTTTGTCTTAGTTTTGACGTTCTGAATCCAACGAGACTATTCTTAAAGTCGTAGCTCTTTTACTAACCGAGATACAAACTTTTGGTTTCCATATATGTGCACCAAAAACCCAAAGGTTGGAAGTTTGTATCTCGGCTTCTATAAGTACTAGCTTTAAAAATCCAACGGTTTTGTCTTAGTTTCGTTGTTCTGAATCCAACGAGACTATTCCCAAAGTCGTAGCTCTTTTACTAACCGAGATACAAACTTTTGGTTTCCATATATGTGCACCAAAAACCAAAAGTTTGGAAGTCTATATCTCGGCTTCTATAAGTACTAGCTTTAAAAATCCAACGGTTTTGTCTTAGTTTTGACGTTCTGAATCCAACGAGACTATTCTTAAAGTCGTAGCTCTTTTACTAACCGAGATACAAACTTTTGGTTTCCATATATGTGCACCAAAAACCAAAAGTTTGGAAGTCTATATCTCGGCTTCTATAAGTACTAGCTTCAAAAATTTAACGGTTTTGTCTTAGTTTCGACGTTCTGAATCCAACGAGACTATTCCCAAAGTCGTAGCTCTTTTACTAACCGAGATACAAACTTTTGGTTTCCATATATGTGCACCAAAAACCCAAAGGTTGGAAGTTTGTATCTTGGCTTCTATAAGTACTAGCTTTAAAAATCCAACGGTTTTATCTTAGTTTCGACGTTCTGAATCCAACGAGACTATTCTCAAAGTCGTAGCTCTTTTACTAACCGAGATACAAACTTTTGGTTTCCATATATGTGCACCAAAAACCCAAAGGTTGGAAGTCTGTATCTCGGCTTCTATAAGTACTAGCTTTAAAAATCCAACGGTTTTATCTTAGTTTCGACGTTCTGAATCCAACGAGACTATTTCCAAAGTCGTAGCTCTTTTACTAACCGAGATACAAACTTTTGGTTTCCATATATGTGCACCAAAAACCCAAAGGTTGGAAGTCTGTATCTCGGCTTCTATGAGTACTAGCTTTAAAAATCCAACGGTTTTGTCTTAGTTTCGTTGTTCTGAATCCAACGAGACTATTCCCAAAGTCGTAGCTCTTTTACTAACCAAGATACAAACTTTTGGTTTCCATATATGTGCACCAAAAACCAAAAGTTTGGAAGTCTATATCTCGGCTTCTATAAGTACTAGCTTTAAAAATCTAACGGTTTTGTCTTAGTTTTGACGTTCTGAATCCAACGAGACTATTCTCAAAGTCGTAGCTCTTTTACTAACCGAGATACAAACTTTTGGTTTCCATATATGTGCACCAAAAACCAAAAGTTTGGAAGTCTATTTCTCGGCTTCTATAAGTACTAGCTTCAAAAATTTAACGGTTTTGTCTTAGTTTCGACGTTCTGAATCCAACGAGACTATTCCCAAAGTCGTAGCTCTTTTACTAACCGAGATACAAACTTTTGGTTTCCATATGTGTGCACCAAAAACCCAAAGGTTGGAAGTCTGTATCTCGGCTTTTATAGGTACTAGCTTTAAAAATCCAACGGTTTTGTCTTAGTTTTGTTGTTCTGAATCCAACGAGACTATTCCCAAAGTCGTAGCTTTTTTACTAACCGAGATACAAACTTTTGGTTTCCATATATGTGCACCAAAAACCCAAAGGTTGGAAGTCTGTATCTCGGCTTCTATAAGTACTAGCTTTAAAAATCCAACGGTTTTATCTTAGTTTCGACGTTCTGAATCCAACGAGACTATTCTCAAAGTCGTAGCTCTTTTACTAACCGAGATACAAACTTTTGGTTTCCATATATGTGCACCAAAAACCCAAAGGTTGGAAGTCTGTATCTCGGCTTCTATAAGTACTAGCTTTAAAAATCCAACGGTTTTATCTTAGTTTCGACGTTCTGAATCCAACGAGACTATTTCCAAAGTCGTAGCTCTTTTACTAACCGAGATACAAACTTTTGGTTTCCATATATGTGCACCAAAAACCCAAAGGTTGGAAGTCTGTATCTCGGCTTCTATGAGTACTAGCTTTAAAAATCCAACGGTTTTGTCTTAGTTTCGTTGTTCTGAATCCAACGAGACTATTCCCAAAGTCGTAGCTCTTTTACTAACCGAGATACAAACTTTTGGTTTCCATATATGTGCACCAAAAACCAAAAGTTTGGAAGTCTATATCTCGGCTTCTATAAGTACTAGCTTTAAAAATCTAACGGTTTTGTCTTAGTTTTGACGTTCTGAATCCAACGAGACTATTCTCAAAGTCGTAGCTCTTTTACTAACCGAGATACAAACTTTTGGTTTCCATATATGTGCACCAAAAACCAAAAGTTTGGAAGTCTATTTCTCGGCTTCTATAAGTACTAGCTTCAAAAATTTAACGGTTTTGTCTTAGTTTCGACGTTCTGAATCCAACGAGACTATTCCCAAAGTCGTAGCTCTTTTACTAACCGAGATACAAACTTTTGGTTTCCATATGTGTGCACCAAAAACCCAAAGGTTGGAAGTCTGTATCTCGGCTTTTATAGGTACTAGCTTTAAAAATCCAACGGTTTTGTCTTAGTTTCGACGTTCTGAATCCAACGAGACTATTCCCAAAGTCGTAGCTTTTTTACTAACCGAGATACAAACTTTTGGTTTCCATATATGTGCACCAAAAACCCAAAGGTTGGAAGTCTGTATCTCGGCTTCTATAAGTACTAGCTTTAAAAATTCAACGGTTTTATCTTAGTTTCGACGTTCTGAATCCAACGAGACTATTCCCAAAGTCGTAGCTCTTTTACTAACCGAGATACAAACTTTTGGTTTCCATATATGTGCACCAAAAACCAAAAGTTTGGAAGTCTATATCTCGGCTTCTATAAGTACTAGCTTTAAAAATCCAACGGTTTTGTCTTAGTTTCGACGTTCTGAATCCAACGAGACTATTCCCAAAGTCGTAGCTTTTTTACTAACCGAGATACAAACTTTTGGTTTCCATATATGTGCACCAAAAACCCAAAGGTTGGAAGTCTGTATCTCGGCTTTTATAAGTACTAGCTTTAAAAATCCAACGGTTTTGTCTTAGTTTCGTTGTTCTGAATCCAACGAGACTATTCCCAAAGTCGTAGCTTTTTTACTAACCGAGATACAAACTTTTGGTTTCCATATATGTGCACCAAAAACCAAAAGTTTGGAAGTCTATATCTCGGCTTCTATAAGTACTAGCTTTAAAAATCCAACGGTTTTGTCTTAGTTTCGTTATTCTGAATCCAACGAGACTATTCCCAAAGTCGTAGCTTTTTTACTAACCGAGATACAAATTTTTGGTTTCCATTTATGTGCACCAAAATCCAAAAGTTTGGAAGTCTATATCTCGGCTTCTATAAGTACTAGCTTTAAAAATTCAACGGTTTTGTCTTAGCTTCGACGTTCTGAATCGAACGAGACTATTCCCAAAGTCGTAGCTCTTTTACTAATCGAGATACAAACTTTTGGTTTCCATATATGTGCACCAAAAACCAAAAGTTTGGAAGTCTATATCTCGGCTTCTATAAGTACTAGCTTTAAAAATCCAACGGTTTTGTCTTAGTTTCGTTATTCTGAATCCAACGAGACTATTCCCAAAGTCGTAGCTTTTTTACTAACCGAGATACAAATTTTTGGTTTCCATTTATGTGCACCAAAATCCAAAAGTTTGGAAGTCTATATCTCGGCTTCTATAAGTACTAGCTTTAAAAATCCAACGATTTTGTCTTAGTTTCGACGTTATGAATCCAACGAGACTATTCCCAAAGTCGTAGCTCTTTTACTAACCGAGATACAAACTTTTGGTTTCCATATATGTGCACCAAAAACCCAAAGGTTGGAAGCCTGTATCTCGGCTTCTATAAGTACTAGCTTTAAAAATTTAACGGTTTTATCTTAGTTTCGACGTTCTGAATCCAACGAGACTATTCCCAAAGTCGTAGCTCTTTTACTAACCGAGATACAAACTTTTGGTTTCCATATATGTGCACCAAAAACCCAAAGGTTGGAAGTTTGTATCTCGGCTTCTATAAGTACTAGCTTTAAAAATCCAACGGTTTTATCTTAGTTTCGACGTTCTAAATCCAACGAGACTATTCCCAAAGTCGTAGCTCTTTTACTAACCGAGATACAAACTTTTGGTTTCCATATATGTGCACCAAAAACCCAAAGGTTGGAAGTCTGTATCTCGGCTTCTATAAGTACTAGCTTTAAAAATCCAACGGTTTTATCTTAGTCTCGACGTTCTGAATTCAACGAGACTATTCCCAAAGTCGTAGCTCTTTTACTAACCGAGATACAAACTTTTGGTTTCCATATATGTGCACTAAAAACCCAAAGGTTGGAAGTCTGTATCTCGGCTTCTATGAGTACTAGCTTTAAAAATCCAACGGTTTTGTCTTAGTTTTGACGTTCTGAATCCAACGAGACTATTCCCAAAGTCGTAGCTTTTTTACTAACCGAGATACAAACTTTTGGTTTCCATATATGTGCACCAAAAACCCAAAGGTTGGAAGTCTGTATCTCGGCTTATATAAGTACTAGCTCTAAAAATCCAACGGTTTTATCTTAGTTTCGACGTTCTGAATCCAACGAGACTATTCCCAAAGTCGTAGCTCTTTTACTAACCGAGATACAAACTTTTGGTTTCCATATATGTGCACCAAAAACCCAAAGGTTGGAAGTCTGTATCTCGGCTTCTATGAGTACTAGCTTTAAAAATCTAACGGTTTTGTCTTAGTTTCGACGTTCTGAATCCAACGAGACTATTCCCAAAGTCGTAGCTCTTTTACTAACCGAGATACAAACTTTTGGTTTCCATATATGTGCACCAAAAACCCAAAGGTTGGAAGTTTGTATCTCGGCTTCTATAAGTACTAGCTTTAAAAATCCAACGGTTTTATCTTAGTTTCGACGTTCTGAATCCAACGAGACTATTCCCAAAGTCGTAGCTCTTTTACTAATCGAGATACAAACTTTTTGTTTCCATATATGTGCACCAAAAACCCAAAGGTTGGAAGTCTGTATCTCGGCTTCTATAAGTACTAGCTTTAAAAATCCAACGGTTTTATCTTAGTTTCGACGTTCTGAATCCAACGAGACTATTCCCAAAGTCGTAGCTCTTTTACTAACCGAGATACAAACTTTTGGTTTCCATATATGTGCACCAAAAACCCAAAGGTTGGAAGTCTGTATCTCGGCTTCTATGAGTACTAGCTTTAAAAATCCAACGGTTTTGTCTTAGTTTCGACGTTCTGAATCCAACGAGACTATTTCCAAAGTCGTAGCTCTTTTACTAACCGAGATACAAACTTTTGGTTTCCATATATGTGCACCAAAAACCCAAAGGTTGGAAGTCTGTATCTCGGCTTTTATAAGTACCAGCTTTAAAAATCCAACGGTTTTGTCTTAGTTTCGTTGTTCTGAATCCAACGAGACTATTCCCAAAGTCGTAGCTCTTTTACTAACCGAGATACAAACTTTTGGTTTCCATATATGTGCACCAAAAACCAAAAGTTTGGAAGTCTATATCTCGGCTTCTATAAGTACTAGCTTTAAAAATCCAACGGTTTTGTCTTAGTTTTGACGTTCTGAATCCAACGAGACTATTCTTAAAGTCGTAGCTCTTTTACTAACCGAGATACAAACTTTTGGTTTCCATATATGTGCACCAAAAACCAAAAGTTTGGAAGTCTATATCTCGGCTTCTATAAGTACTAGCTTCAAAAATTTAACGGTTTTGTCTTAGTTTCGACGTTCTGAATCCAACGAGACTATTCCCAAAGTCGTAGCTCTTTTACTAACCGAGATACAAACTTTTGGTTTCCATATATGTGCACCAAAAACCCAAAGGTTGGAAGTTTGTATCTTGGCTTCTATAAGTACTAGCTTTAAAAATCCAACGGTTTTATCTTAGTTTCGACGTTCTGAATCCAACGAGACTATTCTCAAAGTCGTAGCTCTTTTACTAACCGAGATACAAACTTTTGGTTTCCATATATGTGCACCAAAAACCCAAAGGTTGGAAGTCTGTATCTCGGCTTCTATAAGTACTAGCTTTAAAAATCCAACGGTTTTATCTTAGTTTCGACGTTCTGAATCCAACGAGACTATTTCCAAAGTCGTAGCTCTTTTACTAACCGAGATACAAACTTTTGGTTTCCATATATGTGCACCAAAAACCCAAAGGTTGGAAGTCTGTATCTCGGCTTCTATGAGTACTAGCTTTAAAAATCCAACGGTTTTGTCTTAGTTTCGTTGTTCTGAATCCAACGAGACTATTCCCAAAGTCGTAGCTCTTTTACTAACCGAGATACAAACTTTTGGTTTCCATATATGTGCACCAAAAACCAAAAGTTTGGAAGTCTATATCTCGGCTTCTATAAGTACTAGCTTTAAAAATCTAACGGTTTTGTCTTAGTTTTGACGTTCTGAATCCAACGAGACTATTCTCAAAGTCGTAGCTCTTTTACTAACCGAGATACAAACTTTTGGTTTCCATATATGTGCACCAAAAACCAAAAGTTTGGAAGTCTATTTCTCGGCTTCTATAAGTACTAGCTTCAAAAATTTAACGGTTTTGTCTTAGTTTCGACGTTCTGAATCCAACGAGACTATTCCCAAAGTCGTAGCTCTTTTACTAACCGAGATACAAACTTTTGGTTTCCATATGTGTGCACCAAAAACCCAAAGGTTGGAAGTCTGTATCTCGGCTTTTATAAGTACTAGCTTTAAAAATCCAACGGTTTTGTCTTAGTTTTGTTGTTCTGAATCCAACGAGACTATTCCCAAAGTCGTAGCTTTTTTACTAACCGAGATACAAACTTTTGGTTTCCATATATGTGCACCAAAAACCGAAAGTTTGGAAGTCTATTTCTCGGCTTCTATAAGTACTAGCTTCAAAAATTTAACGGTTTTGTCTTAGTTTCGACGTTCTGAATCCAACGAGACTATTCCCAAAGTCGTAGCTCTTTTACTAACCGAGATACAAACTTTTGGTTTCCATATGTGTGCACCAAAAACCCAAAGGTTGGAAGTCTGTATCTCGGCTTTTATAAGTACTAGCTTTAAAAATCCAACGGTTTTGTCTTAGTTTTGTTGTTCTGAATCCAACGAGACTATTCCCAAAGTCGTAGCTTTTTTACTAACCGAGATACAAACTTTTGGTTTCCATATATGTGCACCAAAAACCGAAAGTTTGGAAGTCTATATCTCGGCTTCTATAAGTACTAGCTTTAAAAATCCAACGGTTTTGTCTTAGTTTCGTTGTTCTGAATCCAACGAGACTATTCCCAAAGTCGTAGCTTTTTTACTAACCGAGATACAAATTTTTGGTTTCCATTTATGTGCACCAAAAACCCAAAGGTTGGAAGTTTGTATCTTGGCTTCTATAAGTACTAGCTTTAAAAATCCAACGGTTTTATCTTAGTTTCGACGTTCTGAATCCAACGAGACTATTCCCAAAGTCGTAGCTCTTTTACTAACCGAGATACAAACTTTTGGTTTCCATATATGTGCACCAAAAACCCAAAGGTTGGAAGTTTGTATCTCGGCTTCTATAAGTACTAGCTTTAAAAATCCAACGGTTTTATCTTAGTTTCGACGTTCTGAATCCAACGAGACTATTCCCAAAGTCGTAGCTCTTTTACTAACCGAGATACAAACTTTTGGTTTCCATATATGTGCACCAAAAACCCAAAGGTTGGAAGTCTGTATCTCGGCTTCTATAAGTACTAGCTTTAAAAATCCAACATTTTTGTCTTAGTCTCGACGTTCTGAATCCAACGAGACTATTCCCAAAGTCGTAGCTCTTTTACTAACCGAGATACAAACTTTTGGTTTCCATATATGTGCACCAAAAACCCAAAGGTTGGAAGTCTGTATCTCGGCTTCTATGAGTACTAGCTTTAAAAATCCAACGGTTTTGTCTTAGTTTTGACGTTCTAAATCCAACGAGACTATTCCCAAAGTCGTAGCTTTTTTACTAACCGAGATACAAACTTTTGGTTTCCATATATGTGCACCAAAAACCCAAAGGTTGGAAGTCTGTATCTCGGCTTATATAAGTACTAGCTCTAAAAATCCAACGGTTTTATCTTAGTTTCGACGTTCTGAATCCAACGAGACTATTCCCAAAGTCGTAGCTCTTTTACTAACCGAGATACAAACTTTTGGTTTCATATATGTGCACCAAAAACCCAAAGGTTGGAAGTCTGTATCTCGGCTTCTATGAGTACTAGCTTTAAAAATCTAACGGTTTTGTCTTAGCTTCGACGTTCTGAATCCAACGAGACTATTCCCAAAGTCGTAGCTCTTTTACTAACCGAGATACAAACTTTTGGTTTCCATATATGTGCACCAAAAACCCAAAGGTTGGAAGTTTGTATCTCGGCTTCTATAAGTACTAGCTTTAAAAATCCAACGGTTTTATCTTAGTTTCGACGTTCTGAATCCAACGAGACTTTTCCCAAAGTCGTAGCTCTTTTACTAACCGAGATACAAACTTTTGGTTTCCATATATGTGCACCAAAAACCCAAAGGTTGGAAGTCTGTATCTCGGCTTCTATAAGTACTAGCTTTAAAAATCCAACGGTTTTATCTTAGTTTCGACGTTCTGAATCCGACGAGACTATTCCCAAAGTCGTAGCTCTTTTACTAACCGAGATACAAACTTTTGGTTTCCATATATGTGCACCAAAAACCCAAAGGTTGGAAGTCTGTATCTCGGCTTCTATGAGTACTAGTTTTAAAAATCCAACGGTTTTGTCTTAGTTTCGTTGTTCTGAATCCAACGAGACTATTCCCAAAGTCGTAGCTCGTTTACTAACCGAGATACAAACTTTTGGTTTCCATATATGTGCACCAAAAACCCAAAGGTTGGAAGTTCGTATCTCGGCTTCTATAAGTACTAGCTTTAAAAATCCAACGGTTTTATCTTAGTTTCGACGTTCTGAATTTAACGAGACTATTCCCAAAGTCGTAGCTCTTTTACTAACCGAGATACAAACTTTTGGTTTCCATATATGTGCACCAAAAACCCAAAGGTTGGAAGTCTGTATCTCGGCTTCTATGAGTACTAGCTTTAAAAATCCAACGGTTTTGTCTTAGTTTCGACGTTCTGAATCCAACGAGACTATTTCCAAAGTCGTAGCTCTTTTACTAACCGAGATACAAACTTTTGGTTTCCATATATGTGCACCAAAAACCCAAAGGTTGGAAGTCTGTATCTCGGCTTTTATAAGTACCAGCTTTAAAAATCCAACGGTTTTGTCTTAGTTTCGTTGTTCTGAATCCAACGAGACTATTCCCAAAGTCGTAGCTCTTTTACTAACCGAGATACAAACTTTTGGTTTCCATATATGTGCACCAAAAACCAAAAGTTTGGAAGTCTATATCTCGGCTTCTATAAGTACTAGCTTTAAAAATCCAACGGTTTTGTCTTAGTTTTGACGTTCTGAATCCAACGAGACTATTCTTAAAGTCGTAGCTCTTTTACTAACCGAGATACAAACTTTTGGTTTCCATATATGTGCACCAAAAACCCAAAGGTTGGAAGTTTGTATCTCGGCTTCTATAAGTACTAGCTTTAAAAATCCAACGGTTTTGTCTTAGTTTCGTTGTTCTGAATCCAACGAGACTATTCCCAAAGTCGTAGCTCTTTTACTAACCGAGATACAAACTTTTGGTTTCCATATATGTGCACCAAAAACCAAAAGTTTGGAAGTCTATATCTCGGCTTCTATAAGTACTAGCTTTAAAAATCCAACGGTTTTGTCTTAGTTTTGACGTTCTGAATCCAACGAGACTATTCTTAAAGTCGTAGCTCTTTTACTAACCGAGATACAAACTTTTGGTTTCCATATATGTGCACCAAAAACCAAAAGTTTGGAAGTCTATATCTCGGCTTCTATAAGTACTAGCTTCAAAAATTTAACGGTTTTGTCTTAGTTTCGACGTTCTGAATCCAACGAGACTATTCCCAAAGTCGTAGCTCTTTTACTAACCGAGATACAAACTTTTGGTTTCCATATATGTGCACCAAAAACCCAAAGGTTGGAAGTTTGTATCTTGGCTTCTATAAGTACTAGCTTTAAAAATCCAACGGTTTTATCTTAGTTTCGACGTTCTGAATCCAACGAGACTATTCTCAAAGTCGTAGCTCTTTTACTAACCGAGATACAAACTTTTGGTTTCCATATATGTGCACCAAAAACCCAAAGGTTGGAAGTCTGTATCTCGGCTTCTATAAGTACTAGCTTTAAAAATCCAACGGTTTTATCTTAGTTTCGACGTTCTGAATCCAACGAGACTATTTCCAAAGTCGTAGCTCTTTTACTAACCGAGATACAAACTTTTGGTTTCCATATATGTGCACCAAAAACCCAAAGGTTGGAAGTCTGTATCTCGGCTTCTATGAGTACTAGCTTTAAAAATCCAACGGTTTTGTCTTAGTTTCGTTGTTCTGAATCCAACGAGACTATTCCCAAAGTCGTAGCTCTTTTACTAACCGAGATACAAACTTTTGGTTTCCATATATGTGCACCAAAAACCAAAAGTTTGGAAGTCTATATCTCGGCTTCTATAAGTACTAGCTTTAAAAATCTAACGGTTTTGTCTTAGTTTTGACGTTCTGAATCCAACGAGACTATTCTCAAAGTCGTAGCTCTTTTACTAACCGAGATACAAACTTTTGGTTTCCATATATGTGCACCAAAAACCAAAAGTTTGGAAGTCTATTTCTCGGCTTCTATAAGTACTAGCTTCAAAAATTTAACGGTTTTGTCTTAGTTTCGACGTTCTGAATCCAACGAGACTATTCCCAAAGTCGTAGCTCTTTTACTAACCGAGATACAAACTTTTGGTTTCCATATGTGTGCACCAAAAACCCAAAGGTTGGAAGTCTGTATCTCGGCTTTTATAGGTACTAGCTTTAAAAATCCAACGGTTTTGTCTTAGTTTTGTTGTTCTGAATCCAACGAGACTATTCCCAAAGTCGTAGCTTTTTTACTAACCGAGATACAAATTTTTGGTTTCCATTTATGTGCACCAAAAACCCAAAGGTTGGAAGTTTGTATCTTGGCTTCTATAAGTACTAGCTTTAAAAATCCAACGGTTTTATCTTAGTTTCGACGTTCTGAATCCAACGAGACTATTCCCAAAGTCGTAGCTCTTTTACTAACCGAGATACAAACTTTTGGTTTCCATATATGTGCACCAAAAACCCAAAGGTTAGAAGTTTGTATCTCGGCTTCTATAAGTACTAGCTTTAAAAATCCAACGGTTTTATCTTAGTTTCGACGTTCTGAATCCAACGAGACTATTCCCAAAGTCGTAGCTCTTTTACTAACCGAGATACAAACTTTTGGTTTCCATATATGTGCACCAAAAACCCAAAGGTTGGAAGTCTGTATCTCGGCTTCTATAAGTACTAGCTTTAAAAATCCAACGGTTTTGTCTTAGTTTCGACGTTCTAAATCCAACGAGACTATTCACAAAGTCGTAGCTCTTTTACTAACCGAGATACAAACTTTTGGTTTCCATATATGTGCACCAAAAACCAAAAGTTTGGAAGTCTATATCTCGGCTTCTATAAGTACTAGCTTTAAAAATCCAACGGTTTTGTCTTAGTTTCGTTGTTCTGAATCCAACGAGACTATTCCCAAAGTCGTAGCTTTTTTACTAACCGAGATACAAATTTTTGGTTTCCATTTATGTGCACCAAAAACCCAAAGGTTGGAAGTTTGTATCTTGGCTTCTATAAGTACTAGCTTTAAAAATCCAACGGTTTTATCTTAGTTTCGACGTTCTGAATCCAACGAGACTATTCCCAAAGTCGTAGCTCTTTTACTAACCGAGATACAAACTTTTGGTTTCCATATATGTGCACCAAAAACCCAAAGGTTAGAAGTTTGTATCTCGGCTTCTATAAGTACTAGCTTTAAAAATCCAACGGTTTTATCTTAGTTTCGACGTTCTGAATCCAACGAGACTATTCCCAAAGTCGTAGCTCTTTTACTAACCGAGATACAAACTTTTGGTTTCCATATATGTGCACCAAAAACCCAAAGGTTGGAAGTCTGTATCTCGGCTTCTATAAGTACTAGCTTTAAAAATCCAACGGTTTTATCTTAGTCTCGACGTTCTGAATCCAACGAGACTATTCCCAAAGTCGTAGCTCTTTTACTAACCGAGATACAAACTTTTGGTTTCCATATATGTGCACCAAAAACCCAAAGGTTGGAAGTCTGTATCTCGGCTTCTATGAGTACTAGCTTTAAAAATCCAACGGTTTTGTCTTAGTTTTGACGTTCTGAATCCAACGAGACTATTCCCAAAGTCGTAGCTTTTTTACTAACCGAGATACAAACTTTTGGTTTCCATATATGTGCACCAAAAACCCAAAGGTTGGAAGTCTGTATCTCGGCTTATATAAGTACTAGCTCTAAAAATCCAACGGTTTTATCTTAGTTTCGACGTTCTGAATCCAACGAGACTATTCCCAAAGTCGTAGCTCTTTTACTAACCGAGATACAAACTTTTGGTTTCCATATATGTGCACCAAAAACCCAAAGGTTGGAAGTTTGTATCTCGGCTTCTATGAGTACTAGCTTTAAAAATCTAACGGTTTTGTCTTAGTTTCGACGTTCTGAATCCAACGAGACTATTCCCAAAGTCGTAGCTCTTTTACTAACCGAGATACAAACTTTTGGTTTCCATATATGTGCACCAAAAACCCAAAGGTTGGAAGTTTGTATCTCGGCTTCTATAAGTACTAGCTTTAAAAATCCAACGGTTTTATCTTAGTTTCGACGTTCTGAATCCAACGAGACTTTTCCCAAAGTCGTAGCTCTTTTACTAACCGAGATACAAACTTTTGGTTTCCATATATGTGCACCAAAAACCCAAAGGTTGGAAGTCTGTATCTCGGCTTCTATAAGTACTAGCTTTAAAAATCCAACGGTTTTATCTTAGTTTCGACGTTCTGAATCCGACGAGACTATTCCCAAAGTCGTAGCTCTTTTACTAACCGAGATACAAACTTTTGGTTTCCATATATGTGCACCAAAAACCCAAAGGTTGGAAGTCTGTATCTCGGCTTCTATGAGTACTAGTTTTAAAAATCCAACGGTTTTGTCTTAGTTTCGTTGTTCTGAATCCAACGAGACTATTCCCAAAGTCGTAGCTCTTTTACTAACCGAGATACAAACTTTTGGTTTCCATATATGTGCACCAAAAACCCAAAGGTTGGAAGTTTGTATCTCGGCTTCTATAAGTACTAGCTTTAAAAATCCAACGGTTTTATCTTAGTTTCGACGTTCTGAATTTAACGAGACTATTCCCAAAGTCGTAGCTCTTTTACTAACCGAGATACAAACTTTTGGTTTCCATATATGTGCACCAAAAACCCAAAGGTTGGAAGTCTGTATCTCGGCTTCTATGAGTACTAGCTTTAAAAATCCAACGGTTTTGTCTTAGTTTCGACGTTCTGAATCCAACGAGACTATTTCCAAAGTCGTAGCTCTTTTACTAACCGAGATACAAACTTTTGGTTTCCATATATGTGCACCAAAAACCCAAAGGTTGGAAGTCTGTATCTCGGCTTTTATAAGTACCAGCTTTAAAAATCCAACGGTTTTGTCTTAGTTTCGTTGTTCTGAATCCAACGAGACTATTCCCAAAGTCGTAGCTCTTTTACTAACCGAGATACAAACTTTTGGTTTCCATATATGTGCACCAAAAACCAAAAGTTTGGAAGTCTATATCTCGGCTTCTATAAGTACTAGCTTTAAAAATCCAACGGTTTTGTCTTAGTTTTGACGTTCTGAATCCAACGAGACTATTCTTAAAGTCGTAGCTCTTTTACTAACCGAGATACAAACTTTTGGTTTCCATATATGTGCACCAAAAACCAAAAGTTTGGAAGTCTATATCTCGGCTTCTATAAGTACTAGCTTCAAAAATTTAACGGTTTTGTCTTAGTTTCGACGTTCTGAATCCAACGAGACTATTCCCAAAGTCGTAGCTCTTTTACTAACCGAGATACAAACTTTTGGTTTCCATATATGTGCACCAAAAACCCAAAGGTTGGAAGTTTGTATCTTGGCTTCTATAAGTACTAGCTTTAAAAATCCAACGGTTTTATCTTAGTTTCGACGTTCTGAATCCAACGAGACTATTCTCAAAGTCGTAGCTCTTTTACTAACCGAGATACAAACTTTTGGTTTCCATATATGTGCACCAAAAACCCAAAGGTTGGAAGTCTGTATCTCGGCTTCTATGAGTACTAGCTTTAAAAATCCAACGGTTTTGTCTTAGTTTCGTTGTTCTGAATCCAACGAGACTATTCCCAAAGTCGTAGCTCTTTTACTAACCGAGATACAAACTTTTGGTTTCCATATATGTGCACCAAAAACCAAAAGTTTGGAAGTCTATATCTCGGCTTCTATAAGTACTAGCTTTAAAAATCTAACGGTTTTGTCTTAGTTTTGACGTTCTGAATCCAACGAGACTATTCTCAAAGTCGTAGCTCTTTTACTAACCGAGATACAAACTTTTGGTTTCCATATATGTGCACCAAAAACCAAAAGTTTGGAAGTCTATTTCTCGGCTTCTATAAGTACTAGCTTCAAAAATTTAACGGTTTTGTCTTAGTTTCGACGTTCTGAATCCAACGAGACTATTCCCAAAGTCGTAGCTCTTTTACTAACCGAGATACAAACTTTTGGTTTCCATATGTGTGCACCAAAAACCCAAAGGTTGGAAGTCTGTATCTCGGCTTTTATAAGTACTAGCTTTAAAAATCCAACGGTTTTGTCTTAGTTTTGTTGTTCTGAATCCAACGAGACTATTCCCAAAGTCGTAGCTTTTTTACTAACCGAGATACAAACTTTTGGTTTCCATATATGTGCACCAAAAACCAAAAGTTTGGAAGTCTATATCTCGGCTTCTATAAGTACTAGCTTTAAAAATCCAACGGTTTTGTCTTAGTTTCGACGTTCTGAATCCAACGAGACTATTCCCAAAGTCGTAGCTCTTTTACTAACCGAGATACAAACTTTTGGTTTCCATATATGTGCACCAAAAACCAAAAGTTTGGAAGTCTATATCTCGGCTTCTATAAGTACTAGCTTTAAAAATCCAACGGTTTTGTCTTAGTTTCGTTGTTCTGAATCCAACGAGACTATTCCCAAAGTCGTAGCTTTTTTACTAACCGAGATACAAATTTTTGGTTTCCATTTATGTGCACCAAAATCCAAAAGTTTGGAAGTCTATATCTCGGCTTCTATAAGTACTAGCTTTAAAAATCCAACGGTTTTGTCTTAGTTTTGACGTTCTGAATCCAACGAGACTATTCCCAAAGTCGTAGCTCTTTTACTTACCGAGATACAAACTTTTGGTTTCCATATATGTGCACCAAAAACCCAAAGGTTGGAAGTTTGTATCTCGGCTTCTATAAGTACTAGCTTTAAAAATCCAACGGTTTTATCTTAGTTTTGACGTTCTGAATCCAACGAGACTATTCCCAAAGTCGTAGCTCTTTTACTAACCGAGATACAAACTTTTGGTTTCCATATATGTGCACCAAAAACCCAAAGGTTGGAAGTCTGTATCTCGGCTTCTATAAGTACTAGCTTTAAAAATCCAACGGTTTTATCTTAGTTTCGACGTTCTGAATCCAACGAGACTATTCCCAAAGTCGTAGCTCTTTTACTAACCGAGATACAAACTTTTGGTTTCCATATATGTGCACCAAAAACCCAAAGGTTGGAAGTCTGTATCTCGGCTTCTATGAGTACTAGCTTTAAAAATCCAACGGTTTTGTTTTAGTTTCGACGTTCTGAATCCAACGAGACTATTCCCAAAGTCGTAGCTCTTTTACTGACCGAGATACAAACTTTTGGTTTCCATATATGTGCACCAAAAACCCAAAGGTTGGAAGTTTGTATCTCGGCTTCTATAAGTACTAGCTTTAAAAATCCAACGGTTTTATCTTAGTTTCGACGTTCTGAATCCAACGAGACTATTCCCAAAGTCGTAGCTCTTTTACTAACCGAGATACAAACTTTTGGTTTCCATATATGTGCACCAAAAACCCAAAGGTTGGAAGTCTGTATCTCGGCTTCTATAAGTACTAGCTTTAAAAATCCAACGGTTTTATCTTAGTTTCGACGTTCTGAATCCAACGAGACTATTCCCAAAGTCGTAGCTCTTTTACTAACCGAGATACAAACTTTTGGTTTCCATATATGTGCACCAAAAACCCAAAGGTTGGAAGTCTGTATCTCGGCTTCTATGAGTACTAGCTTTAAAAATCCAACGGTTTTGTCTTAGTTTCGACGTTCTGAATCCAACGAGACTATTCCCAAAGTCGTAGCTCTTTTACTAACCGAGATACAAACTTTTGGTTTCCATATATGTGCACCAAAAACCCAAAGGTTGGAAGTCTGTATCTCGGCTTTTATAAGTACTAGCTTTAAAAATCCAACGGTTTTGTCTTAGTTTCGTTGTTCTGAATCCAACGAGACTATTCCCAAAGTCGTAGCTCTTTTACTAACCGAGATACAAACTTTTGGTTTCCATATATGTGCACCAAAAACCCAAAGGTTGGAAGTTTGTATCTTGGCTTCTATAAGTACTAGCTTTAAAAATCCAACGGTTTTATCTTAGTTTCGACGTTCTGAATCCAACGAGACTATTCTCAAAGTCGTAGCTCTTTTACTAACCGAGATACAAACTTTTGGTTTCCATATATGTGCACCAAAAACCCAAAGGTTGGAAGTCTGTATCTCGGCTTCTATAAGTACTAGCTTTAAAAATCCAACGGTTTTATCTTAGTTTCGACGTTCTGAATCCAACGAGACTATTTCCAAAGTCGTAGCTCTTTTACTTACCGAGATACAAACTTTTGGTTTCCATATATGTGCACCAAAAACCCAAAGGTTGGAAGTCTGTATCTCGGCTTCTATGAGTACTAGCTTTAAAAATCCAACGGTTTTGTTTTAGTTTCGACGTTCTGAATCCAACGAGACTATTCCCAAAGTCGTAGCTCTTTTACTGACCGAGATACAAACTTTTGGTTTCCATATATGTGCACCAAAAACCCAAAGGTTGGAAGTTTGTATCTCGGCTTCTATAAGTACTAGCTTTAAAAATCCAACGGTTTTATCTTAGTTTCGACGTTCTGAATCCAACGAGACTATTCCCAAAGTCGTAGCTCTTTTACTAACCGAGATACAAACTTTTGGTTTCCATATATGTGCACCAAAAACCCAAAGGTTGGAAGTCTGTATCTCGGCTTCTATAAGTACTAGCTTTAAAAATCCAACGGTTTTATCTTAGTTTCGACGTTCTGAATCCAACGAGACTATTCCCAAAGTCGTAGCTCTTTTACTAACCGAGATACAAACTTTTGGTTTCCATATATGTGCACCAAAAACCCAAAGGTTGGAAGTCTGTATCTCGGCTTCTATGAGTACTAGCTTTAAAAATCCAACGGTTTTGTCTTAGTTTCGTTGTTCTGAATCCAACGAGACTATTCCCAAAGTCGTAGCTCTTTTACTAACCGAGATACAAACTTTTGGTTTCCATATATGTGCACCAAAAACCAAAAGTTTGGAAGTCTATATCTCGGCTTCTATAAGTACTAGCTTTAAAAATCTAACGGTTTTGTCTTAGTTTTGACGTTCTGAATCCAACGAGACTATTCTCAAAGTCGTAGCTCTTTTACTAACCGAGATACAAACTTTTGGTTTCCATATATGTGCACCAAAAACCAAAAGTTTGGAAGTCTATTTCTCGGCTTCTATAAGTACTAGCTTCAAAAATTTAACGGTTTTGTCTTAGTTTCGACGTTCTGAATCCAACGAGACTATTCCCAAAGTCGTAGCTCGTTTACTAACCGAGATACAAACTTTTGGTTTCCATATGTGTGCACCAAAAACCCAAAGGTTGGAAGTCTGTATCTCGGCTTTTATAGGTACTAGCTTTAAAAATCCAACGGTTTTGTCTTAGTTTTGTTGTTCTGAATCCAACGAGACTATTCCCAAAGTCGTAGCTTTTTTACTAACCGAGATACAAATTTTTGGTTTCCATTTATGTGCACCAAAAACCCAAAGGTTGGAAGTTTGTATCTTGGCTTCTATAAGTACTAGCTTTAAAAATCCAACGGTTTTATCTTAGTTTCGACGTTCTGAATCCAACGAGACTATTCCCAAAGTCGTAGCTCTTTTACTAACCGAGATACAAACTTTTGGTTTCCATATATGTGCACCAAAAACCCAAAGGTTAGAAGTTTGTATCTCGGCTTCTATAAGTACTAGCTTTAAAAATCCAACGGTTTTATCTTAGTTTCGACGTTCTGAATCCAACGAGACTATTCCCAAAGTCGTAGCTCTTTTACTAACCGAGATACAAACTTTTGGTTTCCATATATGTGCACCAAAAACCCAAAGGTTGGAAGTCTGTATCTCGGCTTCTATAAGTACTAGCTTTAAAAATCCAACGGTTTTGTCTTAGTTTCGTTGTTCTGAATCCAACGAGACTATTCCCAAAGTCGTAGCTCTTTTACTAACCGAGATACAAACTTTTGGTTTCCATATATGTGCACCAAAAACCAAAAGTTTGGAAGTCTATATCTCGGCTTCTATAAGTACTAGCTTTAAAAATCTAACGGTTTTGTCTTAGTTTTGACGTTCTGAATCCAACGAGACTATTCTCAAAGTCGTAGCTCTTTTACTAACCGAGATACAAACTTTTGGTTTCCATATATGTGCACCAAAAACCAAAAGTTTGGAAGTCTATTTCTCGGCTTCTATAAGTACTAGCTTCAAAAATTTAACGGTTTTGTCTTAGTTTCGACGTTCTGAATCCAACGAGACTATTCCCAAAGTCGTAGCTCTTTTACTAACCGAGATACAAACTTTTGGTTTCCATATGTGTGCACCAAAAACCCAAAGGTTGGAAGTCTGTATCTCGGCTTTTATAAGTACTAGCTTTAAAAATCCAACGGTTTTGTCTTAGTTTTGTTGTTCTGAATCCAACGAGACTATTCCCAAAGTCGTAGCTTTTTTACTAACCGAGATACAAACTTTTGGTTTCCATATATGTGCACCAAAAACCAAAAGTTTGGAAGTCTATATCTCGGCTTCTATAAGTACTAGCTTTAAAAATCCAACGGTTTTGTCTTAGTTTCGTTGTTCTGAATCCAACGAGACTATTCCCAAAGTCGTAGCTTTTTTACTAACCGAGATACAAATTTTTGGTTTCCATTTATGTGCACCAAAATCCAAAAGTTTGGAAGTCTATATCTCGGCTTCTATAAGTACTAGCTTTAAAAATCCAACGGTTTTGTCTTAGTTTTGACGTTCTGAATCCAACGAGACTATTCCCAAAGTCGTAGCTCTTTTACTTACCGAGATACAAACTTTTGGTTTCCATATATGTGCACCAAAAACCCAAAGGTTGGAAGTTTGTATCTCGGCTTCTATAAGTACTAGCTTTAAAAATCCAACGGTTTTATCTTAGTTTTGACGTTCTGAATCCAACGAGACTATTCCCAAAGTCGTAGCTCTTTTACTAACCGAGATACAAACTTTTGGTTTCCATATATGTGCACCAAAAACCCAAAGGTTGGAAGTCTGTATCTCGGCTTCTATAAGTACTAGCTTTAAAAATCCAACGGTTTTATCTTAGTTTCGACGTTCTGAATCCAACGAGACTATTCCCAAAGTCGTAGCTCTTTTACCAACCGAGATACAAACTTTTGGTTTCCATATATGTGCACCAAAAACCCAAAGGTTGGAAGTCTGTATCTCGGCTTCTATGAGTACTAGCTTTAAAAATCCAACGGTTTTGTTTTAGTTTCGACGTTCTGAATCCAACGAGACTATTCCCAAAGTCGTAGCTCTTTTACTGACCGAGATACAAACTTTTGGTTTCCATATATGTGCACCAAAAACCCAAAGGTTGGAAGTTTGTATCTCGGCTTCTATAAGTACTAGCTTTAAAAATCCAACGGTTTTATCTTAGTTTCGACGTTCTGAATCCAACGAGACTATTCCCAAAGTCGTAGCTCTTTTACTAACCGAGATACAAACTTTTGGTTTCCATATATGTGCACCAAAAACCCAAAGGTTGGAAGTCTGTATCTCGGCTTCTATAAGTACTAGCTTTAAAAATCCAACGGTTTTATCTTAGTTTCGACGTTCTGAATCCAACGAGACTATTCCCAAAGTCGTAGCTCTTTTACTAACCGAGATACAAACTTTTGGTTTCCATATATGTGCACCAAAAACCCAAAGGTTGGAAGTCTGTATCTCGGCTTCTATGAGTACTAGCTTTAAAAATCCAACGGTTTTGTCTTAGTTTCGACGTTCTGAATCCAACGAGACTATTCCCAAAGTCGTAGCTCTTTTACTAACCGAGATACAAACTTTTGGTTTCCATATATGTGCACCAAAAACCCAAAGGTTGGAAGTCTGTATCTCGGCTTTTATAAGTACTAGCTTTAAAAATCCAACGGTTTTGTCTTAGTTTCGTTGTTCTGAATCCAACGAGACTATTCCCAAAGTCGTAGCTCTTTTACTAACCGAGATACAAACTTTTGGTTTCCATATATGTGCACCAAAAACCCAAAGGTTGGAAGTTTGTATCTTGGCTTCTATAAGTACTAGCTTTAAAAATCCAACGGTTTTATCTTAGTTTCGACGTTCTGAATCCAACGAGACTATTCTCAAAGTCGTAGCTCTTTTACTAACCGAGATACAAACTTTTGGTTTCCATATATGTGCACCAAAAACCCAAAGGTTGGAAGTCTGTATCTCGGCTTCTATAAGTACTAGCTTTAAAAATCCAACGGTTTTATCTTAGTTTCGACGTTCTGAATCCAACGAGACTATTTCCAAAGTCGTAGCTCTTTTACTTACCGAGATACAAACTTTTGGTTTCCATATATGTGCACCAAAAACCCAAAGGTTGGAAGTCTGTATCTCGGCTTCTATGAGTACTAGCTTTAAAAATCCAACGGTTTTGTTTTAGTTTCGACGTTCTGAATCCAACGAGACTATTCCCAAAGTCGTAGCTCTTTTACTGACCGAGATACAAACTTTTGGTTTCCATATATGTGCACCAAAAACCCAAAGGTTGGAAGTTTGTATCTCGGCTTCTATAAGTACTAGCTTTAAAAATCCAACGGTTTTATCTTAGTTTCGACGTTCTGAATCCAACGAGACTATTCCCAAAGTCGTAGCTCTTTTACTAACCGAGATACAAACTTTTGGTTTCCATATATGTGCACCAAAAACCCAAAGGTTGGAAGTCTGTATCTCGGCTTCTATAAGTACTAGCTTTAAAAATCCAACGGTTTTATCTTAGTTTCGACGTTCTGAATCCAACGAGACTATTCCCAAAGTCGTAGCTCTTTTACTAACCGAGATACAAACTTTTGGTTTCCATATATGTGCACCAAAAACCCAAAGGTTGGAAGTCTGTATCTCGGCTTCTATGAGTACTAGCTTTAAAAATCCAACGGTTTTGTCTTAGTTTCGTTGTTCTGAATCCAACGAGACTATTCCCAAAGTCGTAGCTCTTTTACTAACCGAGATACAAACTTTTGGTTTCCATATATGTGCACCAAAAACCAAAAGTTTGGAAGTCTATATCTCGGCTTCTATAAGTACTAGCTTTAAAAATCTAACGGTTTTGTCTTAGTTTTGACGTTCTGAATCCAACGAGACTATTCTCAAAGTCGTAGCTCTTTTACTAACCGAGATACAAACTTTTGGTTTCCATATATGTGCACCAAAAACCAAAAGTTTGGAAGTCTATTTCTCGGCTTCTATAAGTACTAGCTTCAAAAATTTAACGGTTTTGTCTTAGTTTCGACGTTCTGAATCCAACGAGACTATTCCCAAAGTCGTAGCTCGTTTACTAACCGAGATACAAACTTTTGGTTTCCATATGTGTGCACCAAAAACCCAAAGGTTGGAAGTCTGTATCTCGGCTTTTATAGGTACTAGCTTTAAAAATCCAACGGTTTTGTCTTAGTTTTGTTGTTCTGAATCCAACGAGACTATTCCCAAAGTCGTAGCTTTTTTACTAACCGAGATACAAATTTTTGGTTTCCATTTATGTGCACCAAAAACCCAAAGGTTGGAAGTTTGTATCTTGGCTTCTATAAGTACTAGCTTTAAAAATCCAACGGTTTTATCTTAGTTTCGACGTTCTGAATCCAACGAGACTATTCCCAAAGTCGTAGCTCTTTTACTAACCGAGATACAAACTTTTGGTTTCCATATATGTGCACCAAAAACCCAAAGGTTAGAAGTTTGTATCTCGGCTTCTATAAGTACTAGCTTTAAAAATCCAACGGTTTTATCTTAGTTTCGACGTTCTGAATCCAACGAGACTATTCCCAAAGTCGTAGCTCTTTTACTAACCGAGATACAAACTTTTGGTTTCCATATATGTGCACCAAAAACCCAAAGGTTGGAAGTCTGTATCTCGGCTTCTATAAGTACTAGCTTTAAAAATCCAACGGTTTTGTCTTAGTTTCGACGTTCTAAATCCAACGAGACTATTCACAAAGTCGTAGCTCTTTTACTAACCGAGATACAAACTTTTGGTTTCCATATATGTGCACCAAAAACCAAAAGTTTGGAAGTCTATATCTCGGCTTCTATAAGTACTAGCTTTAAAAATCCAACGGTTTTGTCTTAGTTTCGTTGTTCTGAATCCAACGAGACTATTCCCAAAGTCGTAGCTTTTTTACTAACCGAGATACAAATTTTTGGTTTCCATTTATGTGCACCAAAAACCCAAAGGTTGGAAGTTTGTATCTTGGCTTCTATAAGTACTAGCTTTAAAAATCCAACGGTTTTATCTTAGTTTCGACGTTCTGAATCCAACGAGACTATTCCCAAAGTCGTAGCTCTTTTACTAACCGAGATACAAACTTTTGGTTTCCATATATGTGCACCAAAAACCCAAAGGTTAGAAGTTTGTATCTCGGCTTCTATAAGTACTAGCTTTAAAAATCCAACGGTTTTATCTTAGTTTCGACGTTCTGAATCCAACGAGACTATTCCCAAAGTCGTAGCTCTTTTACTAACCGAGATACAAACTTTTGGTTTCCATATATGTGCACCAAAAACCCAAAGGTTGGAAGTCTGTATCTCGGCTTCTATAAGTACTAGCTTTAAAAATCCAACGGTTTTATCTTAGTCTCGACGTTCTGAATCCAACGAGACTATTCCCAAAGTCGTAGCTCTTTTACTAACCGAGATACAAACTTTTGGTTTCCATATATGTGCACCAAAAACCCAAAGGTTGGAAGTCTGTATCTCGGCTTCTATGAGTACTAGCTTTAAAAATCCAACGGTTTTGTCTTAGTTTTGACGTTCTGAATCCAACGAGACTATTCCCAAAGTCGTAGCTTTTTTACTAACCGAGATACAAACTTTTGGTTTCCATATATGTGCACCAAAAACCCAAAGGTTGGAAGTCTGTATCTCGGCTTATATAAGTACTAGCTCTAAAAATCCAACGGTTTTATCTTAGTTTCGACGTTCTGAATCCAACGAGACTATTCCCAAAGTCGTAGCTCTTTTACTAACCGAGATACAAACTTTTGGTTTCCATATATGTGCACCAAAAACCAAAAGTTTGGAAGTCTATATCTCGGCTTCTATAAGTACTAGCTTTAAAAATCCAACGGTTTTGTCTTAGTTTCGTTGTTCTGAATCCAACGAGACTATTCCCAAAGTCGTAGCTTTTTTACTAACCGAGATACAAATTTTTGGTTTCCATTTATGTGCACCAAAATCCAAAAGTTTGGAAGTCTATATCTCGGCTTCTATAAGTACTAGCTTTAAAAATCCAACGGTTTTGTCTTAGTTTTGACGTTCTGAATCCAACGAGACTATTCCCAAAGTCGTAGCTCTTTTACTTACCGAGATACAAACTTTTGGTTTCCATATATGTGCACCAAAAACCCAAAGGTTGGAAGTTTGTATCTCGGCTTCTATAAGTACTAGCTTTAAAAATCCAACGGTTTTATCTTAGTTTTGACGTTCTGAATCCAACGAGACTATTCCCAAAGTCGTAGCTCTTTTACTAACCGAGATACAAACTTTTGGTTTCCATATATGTGCACCAAAAACCCAAAGGTTGGAAGTCTGTATCTCGGCTTCTATAAGTACTAGCTTTAAAAATCCAACGGTTTTATCTTAGTTTCGACGTTCTGAATCCAACGAGACTATTCCCAAAGTCGTAGCTCTTTTACCAACCGAGATACAAACTTTTGGTTTCCATATATGTGCACCAAAAACCCAAAGGTTGGAAGTCTGTATCTCGGCTTCTATGAGTACTAGCTTTAAAAATCCAACGGTTTTGTTTTAGTTTCGACGTTCTGAATCCAACGAGACTATTCCCAAAGTCGTAGCTCTTTTACTGACCGAGATACAAACTTTTGGTTTCCATATATGTGCACCAAAAACCCAAAGGTTGGAAGTTTGTATCTCGGCTTCTATAAGTACTAGCTTTAAAAATCCAACGGTTTTATCTTAGTTTCGACGTTCTGAATCCAACGAGACTATTCCCAAAGTCGTAGCTCTTTTACTAACCGAGATACAAACTTTTGGTTTCCATATATGTGCACCAAAAACCCAAAGGTTGGAAGTCTGTATCTCGGCTTCTATAAGTACTAGCTTTAAAAATCCAACGGTTTTATCTTAGTTTCGACGTTCTGAATCCAACGAGACTATTCCCAAAGTCGTAGCTCTTTTACTAACCGAGATACAAACTTTTGGTTTCCATATATGTGCACCAAAAACCCAAAGGTTGGAAGTCTGTATCTCGGCTTCTATGAGTACTAGCTTTAAAAATCCAACGGTTTTGTCTTAGTTTCGACGTTCTGAATCCAACGAGACTATTCCCAAAGTCGTAGCTCTTTTACTAACCGAGATACAAACTTTTGGTTTCCATATATGTGCACCAAAAACCCAAAGGTTGGAAGTCTGTATCTCGGCTTTTATAAGTACTAGCTTTAAAAATCCAACGGTTTTGTCTTAGTTTCGTTGTTCTGAATCCAACGAGACTATTCCCAAAGTCGTAGCTCTTTTACTAACCGAGATACAAACTTTTGGTTTCCATATATGTGCACCAAAAACCCAAAGGTTGGAAGTTTGTATCTTGGCTTCTATAAGTACTAGCTTTAAAAATCCAACGGTTTTATCTTAGTTTCGACGTTCTGAATCCAACGAGACTATTCTCAAAGTCGTAGCTCTTTTACTAACCGAGATACAAACTTTTGGTTTCCATATATGTGCACCAAAAACCCAAAGGTTGGAAGTCTGTATCTCGGCTTCTATAAGTACTAGCTTTAAAAATCCAACGGTTTTATCTTAGTTTCGACGTTCTGAATCCAACGAGACTATTTCCAAAGTCGTAGCTCTTTTACTTACCGAGATACAAACTTTTGGTTTCCATATATGTGCACCAAAAACCCAAAGGTTGGAAGTCTGTATCTCGGCTTCTATGAGTACTAGCTTTAAAAATCCAACGGTTTTGTTTTAGTTTCGACGTTCTGAATCCAACGAGACTATTCCCAAAGTCGTAGCTCTTTTACTGACCGAGATACAAACTTTTGGTTTCCATATATGTGCACCAAAAACCCAAAGGTTGGAAGTTTGTATCTCGGCTTCTATAAGTACTAGCTTTAAAAATCCAACGGTTTTATCTTAGTTTCGACGTTCTGAATCCAACGAGACTATTCCCAAAGTCGTAGCTCTTTTACTAACCGAGATACAAACTTTTGGTTTCCATATATGTGCACCAAAAACCCAAAGGTTGGAAGTCTGTATCTCGGCTTCTATAAGTACTAGCTTTAAAAATCCAACGGTTTTATCTTAGTTTCGACGTTCTGAATCCAACGAGACTATTCCCAAAGTCGTAGCTCTTTTACTAACCGAGATACAAACTTTTGGTTTCCATATATGTGCACCAAAAACCCAAAGGTTGGAAGTCTGTATCTCGGCTTCTATGAGTACTAGCTTTAAAAATCCAACGGTTTTGTCTTAGTTTCGTTGTTCTGAATCCAACGAGACTATTCCCAAAGTCGTAGCTCTTTTACTAACCGAGATACAAACTTTTGGTTTCCATATATGTGCACCAAAAACCAAAAGTTTGGAAGTCTATATCTCGGCTTCTATAAGTACTAGCTTTAAAAATCTAACGGTTTTGTCTTAGTTTTGACGTTCTGAATCCAACGAGACTATTCTCAAAGTCGTAGCTCTTTTACTAACCGAGATACAAACTTTTGGTTTCCATATATGTGCACCAAAAACCAAAAGTTTGGAAGTCTATTTCTCGGCTTCTATAAGTACTAGCTTCAAAAATTTAACGGTTTTGTCTTAGTTTCGACGTTCTGAATCCAACGAGACTATTCCCAAAGTCGTAGCTCGTTTACTAACCGAGATACAAACTTTTGGTTTCCATATGTGTGCACCAAAAACCCAAAGGTTGGAAGTCTGTATCTCGGCTTTTATAGGTACTAGCTTTAAAAATCCAACGGTTTTGTCTTAGTTTTGTTGTTCTGAATCCAACGAGACTATTCCCAAAGTCGTAGCTTTTTTACTAACCGAGATACAAATTTTTGGTTTCCATTTATGTGCACCAAAAACCCAAAGGTTGGAAGTTTGTATCTTGGCTTCTATAAGTACTAGCTTTAAAAATCCAACGGTTTTATCTTAGTTTCGACGTTCTGAATCCAACGAGACTATTCCCAAAGTCGTAGCTCTTTTACTAACCGAGATACAAACTTTTGGTTTCCATATATGTGCACCAAAAACCCAAAGGTTAGAAGTTTGTATCTCGGCTTCTATAAGTACTAGCTTTAAAAATCCAACGGTTTTATCTTAGTTTCGACGTTCTGAATCCAACGAGACTATTCCCAAAGTCGTAGCTCTTTTACTAACCGAGATACAAACTTTTGGTTTCCATATATGTGCACCAAAAACCCAAAGGTTGGAAGTCTGTATCTCGGCTTCTATAAGTACTAGCTTTAAAAATCCAACGGTTTTGTCTTAGTTTCGACGTTCTAAATCCAACGAGACTATTCACAAAGTCGTAGCTCTTTTACTAACCGAGATACAAACTTTTGGTTTCCATATATGTGCACCAAAAACCAAAAGTTTGGAAGTCTATATCTCGGCTTCTATAAGTACTAGCTTTAAAAATCCAACGGTTTTGTCTTAGTTTCGTTGTTCTGAATCCAACGAGACTATTCCCAAAGTCGTAGCTTTTTTACTAACCGAGATACAAATTTTTGGTTTCCATTTATGTGCACCAAAAACCCAAAGGTTGGAAGTTTGTATCTTGGCTTCTATAAGTACTAGCTTTAAAAATCCAACGGTTTTATCTTAGTTTCGACGTTCTGAATCCAACGAGACTATTCCCAAAGTCGTAGCTCTTTTACTAACCGAGATACAAACTTTTGGTTTCCATATATGTGCACCAAAAACCCAAAGGTTAGAAGTTTGTATCTCGGCTTCTATAAGTACTAGCTTTAAAAATCCAACGGTTTTATCTTAGTTTCGACGTTCTGAATCCAACGAGACTATTCCCAAAGTCGTAGCTCTTTTACTAACCGAGATACAAACTTTTGGTTTCCATATATGTGCACCAAAAACCCAAAGGTTGGAAGTCTGTATCTCGGCTTCTATAAGTACTAGCTTTAAAAATCCAACGGTTTTATCTTAGTCTCGACGTTCTGAATCCAACGAGACTATTCCCAAAGTCGTAGCTCTTTTACTAACCGAGATACAAACTTTTGGTTTCCATATATGTGCACCAAAAACCCAAAGGTTGGAAGTCTGTATCTCGGCTTCTATGAGTACTAGCTTTAAAAATCCAACGGTTTTGTCTTAGTTTTGACGTTCTGAATCCAACGAGACTATTCCCAAAGTCGTAGCTTTTTTACTAACCGAGATACAAACTTTTGGTTTCCATATATGTGCACCAAAAACCCAAAGGTTGGAAGTCTGTATCTCGGCTTATATAAGTACTAGCTCTAAAAATCCAACGGTTTTATCTTAGTTTCGACGTTCTGAATCCAACGAGACTATTCCCAAAGTCGTAGCTCTTTTACTAACCGAGATACAAACTTTTGGTTTCCATATATGTGCACCAAAAACCCAAAGGTTGGAAGTCTGTATCTCGGCTTCTATGAGTACTAGCTTTAAAAATCTAACGGTTTTGTCTTAGTTTCGACGTTCTGAATCCAACGAGACTATTCCCAAAGTCGTAGCTCTTTTACTAACCGAGATACAAACTTTTGGTTTCCATATATGTGCACCAAAAACCCAAAGGTTGGAAGTTTGTATCTCGGCTTCTATAAGTACTAGCTTTAAAAATCCAACGGTTTTATCTTAGTTTCGACGTTCTGAATCCAACGAGACTTTTCCCAAAGTCGTAGCTCTTTTACTAACCGAGATACAAACTTTTGGTTTCCATATATGTGCACCAAAAACCCAAAGGTTGGAAGTCTGTATCTCGGCTTCTATAAGTACTAGCTTTAAAAATCCAACGGTTTTATTTTAGTTTCGACGTTCTGAATCCGACGAGACTATTCCCAAAGTCGTAGCTCTTTTACTAACCGAGATACAAACTTTTGGTTTCCATATATGTGCACCAAAAACCCAAAGGTTGGAAGTCTGTATCTCGGCTTCTATGAGTACTAGTTTTAAAAATCCAACGGTTTTGTCTTAGTTTCGTTGTTCTGAATCCAACGAGACTATTCCCAAAGTCGTAGCTCTTTTACTAACCGAGATACAAACTTTTGGTTTCCATATATGTGCACCAAAAACCCAAAGGTTGGAAGTCTGTATCTCGGCTTCTATGAGTACTAGCTTTAAAAATCCAACGGTTTTGTCTTAGTTTCGACGTTCTGAATCCAACGAGACTATTTCCAAAGTCGTAGCTCTTTTACTAACCGAGATACAAACTTTTGGTTTCCATATATGTGCACCAAAAACCCAAAGGTTGGAAGTCTGTATCTCGGCTTTTATAAGTACCAGCTTTAAAAATCCAACGGTTTTGTCTTAGTTTCGTTGTTCTGAATCCAACGAGACTATTCCCAAAGTCGTAGCTCTTTTACTAACCGAGATACAAACTTTTGGTTTCCATATATGTGCACCAAAAACCAAAAGTTTGGAAGTCTATATCTCGGCTTCTATAAGTACTAGCTTTAAAAATCCAACGGTTTTGTCTTAGTTTTGACGTTCTGAATCCAACGAGACTATTCTTAAAGTCGTAGCTCTTTTACTAACCGAGATACAAACTTTTGGTTTCCATATATGTGCACCAAAAACCAAAAGTTTGGAAGTCTATATCTCGGCTTCTATAAGTACTAGCTTCAAAAATTTAACGGTTTTGTCTTAGTTTCGACGTTCTGAATCCAACGAGACTATTCCCAAAGTCGTAGCTCTTTTACTAACCGAGATACAAACTTTTGGTTTCCATATATGTGCACCAAAAACCCAAAGGTTGGAAGTTTGTATCTTGGCTTCTATAAGTACTAGCTTTAAAAATCCAACGGTTTTATCTTAGTTTCGACGTTCTGAATCCAACGAGACTATTCCCAAAGTCGTAGCTTTTTTACTAACCGAGATACAAACTTTTGGTTTCCATATATGTGCACCAAAAACCAAAAGTTTGGAAGTCTATATCTCGGCTTCTATAAGTACTAGCTTTAAAAATCCAACGGTTTTGTCTTAGTTTCGACGTTCTGAATCCAACGAGACTATTCCCAAAGTCGTAGCTCTTTTACTAACCGAGATACAAACTTTTGGTTTCCATATATGTGCACCAAAAACCAAAAGTTTGGAAGTCTATATCTCGGCTTCTATAAGTACTAGCTTTAAAAATCCAACGGTTTTGTCTTAGTTTCGTTGTTCTGAATCCAACGAGACTATTCCCAAAGTCGTAGCTTTTTTACTAACCGAGATACAAATTTTTGGTTTCCATTTATGTGCACCAAAATCCAAAAGTTTGGAAGTCTATATCTCGGCTTCTATAAGTACTAGCTTTAAAAATCCAACGGTTTTGTCTTAGTTTTGACGTTCTGAATCCAACGAGACTATTCCCAAAGTCGTAGCTCTTTTACTTACCGAGATACAAACTTTTGGTTTCCATATATGTGCACCAAAAACCCAAAGGTTGGAAGTTTGTATCTCGGCTTCTATAAGTACTAGCTTTAAAAATCCAACGGTTTTATCTTAGTTTCGACGTTCTGAATCCAACGAGACTATTCCCAAAGTCGTAGCTCTTTTACTAACCGAGATACAAACTTTTGGTTTCCATATATGTGCACCAAAAACCCAAAGGTTGGAAGTCTGTATCTCGGCTTCTATAAGTACTAGCTTTAAAAATCCAACGGTTTTATCTTAGTTTCGACGTTCTGAATCCAACGAGACTATTCCCAAAGTCGTAGCTCTTTTACTAACCGAGATACAAACTTTTGGTTTCCATATATGTGCACCAAAAACCCAAAGGTTGGAAGTCTGTATCTCGGCTTCTATGAGTACTAGCTTTAAAAATCCAACGGTTTTGTTTTAGTTTCGACGTTCTGAATCCAACGAGACTATTCCCAAAGTCGTAGCTCTTTTACTGACCGAGATACAAACTTTTGGTTTCCATATATGTGCACCAAAAACCCAAAGGTTGGAAGTTTGTATCTCGGCTTCTATAAGTACTAGCTTTAAAAATCCAACGGTTTTATCTTAGTTTCGACGTTCTGAATCCAACGAGACTATTCCCAAAGTCGTAGCTCTTTTACTAACCGAGATACAAACTTTTGGTTTCCATATATGTGCACCAAAAACCCAAAGGTTGGAAGTCTGTATCTCGGCTTCTATAAGTACTAGCTTTAAAAATCCAACGGTTTTATCTTAGTTTCGACGTTCTGAATCCAACGAGACTATTCCCAAAGTCGTAGCTCTTTTACTAACCGAGATACAAACTTTTGGTTTCCATATATGTGCACCAAAAACCCAAAGGTTGGAAGTCTGTATCTCGGCTTCTATGAGTACTAGCTTTAAAAATCCAACGGTTTTGTCTTAGTTTCGACGTTCTGAATCCAACGAGACTATTCCCAAAGTCGTAGCTCTTTTACTAACCGAGATACAAACTTTTGGTTTCCATATATGTGCACCAAAAACCCAAAGGTTGGAAGTCTGTATCTCGGCTTTTATAAGTACTAGCTTTAAAAATCCAACGGTTTTGTCTTAGTTTCGTTGTTCTGAATCCAACGAGACTATTCCCAAAGTCGTAGCTCTTTTACTAACCGAGATACAAACTTTTGGTTTCCATATATGTGCACCAAAAACCCAAAGGTTGGAAGTTTGTATCTTGGCTTCTATAAGTACTAGCTTTAAAAATCCAACGGTTTTATCTTAGTTTCGACGTTCTGAATCCAACGAGACTATTCTCAAAGTCGTAGCTCTTTTACTAACCGAGATACAAACTTTTGGTTTCCATATATGTGCACCAAAAACCCAAAGGTTGGAAGTCTGTATCTCGGCTTCTATAAGTACTAGCTTTAAAAATCCAACGGTTTTATCTTAGTTTCGACGTTCTGAATCCAACGAGACTATTTCCAAAGTCGTAGCTCTTTTACTAACCGAGATACAAACTTTTGGTTTCCATATATGTGCACCAAAAACCCAAAGGTTGGAAGTCTGTATCTCGGCTTCTATGAGTACTAGCTTTAAAAATCCAACGGTTTTGTCTTAGTTTCGTTGTTCTGAATCCAACGAGACTATTCCCAAAGTCGTAGCTCTTTTACTAACCGAGATACAAACTTTTGGTTTCCATATATGTGCACCAAAAACCAAAAGTTTGGAAGTCTATATCTCGGCTTCTATAAGTACTAGCTTTAAAAATCCAACGGTTTTGTCTTAGTTTTGACGTTCTGAATCCAACGAGACTATTCTTAAAGTCGTAGCTCTTTTACTAACCGAGATACAAACTTTTGGTTTCCATATATGTGCACCAAAAACCAAAAGTTTGGAAGTCTATATCTCGGCTTCTATAAGTACTAGCTTCAAAAATTTAACGGTTTTGTCTTAGTTTCGACGTTCTGAATCCAACGAGACTATTCCCAAAGTCGTAGCTCTTTTACTAACCGAGATACAAACTTTTGGTTTCCATATATGTGCACCAAAAACGCAAAGGTTGGAAGTTTGTATCTTGGCTTCTATAAGTACTAGCTTTAAAAATCCAACGGTTTTATCTTAGTTTTGACGTTTTGAATCCAACGAGACTATTCTCAAAGACGTAGCTCTTTTACTAACCGAGATACAAACTTTTGGTTTCCATATATGTGCACCAAAAACCCAAAGGTTGGAAGTCTGTATCTCGGCTTCTATAAGTACTAGCTTTAAAAATCCAACGGTTTTATCTTAGTTTCGACGTTCTGAATCCAACGAGACTATTTCCAAAGTCGTAGCTCTTTTACTAACCGAGATACAAACTTTTGGTTTCCATATATGTGCACCAAAAACCAAAAGTTTGGAAGTCTATATCTCGGCTTCTATAAGTACAAGCTTCAAAAATTTAACGGTTTTGTCTTAGTTTCGACGTTCTAAATCCAACGAGACTATTCCCAAAGTCGTAGCTCTTTTACTAACCGAGATACAAACTTTTGGTTTCCATATGTGTGCACCAAAAACCCAAAGGTTGGAAGTCTGTATCTCGGCTTTTATAAGTACTAGCTTTAAAAATCCAACGGTTTTGTCTTAGTTTTGTTGTTCTGAATCCAACGAGACTATTCCCAAAGTCGTAGCTTTTTTACTAACCGAGATACAAACTTTTGGTTTCCATATATGTGCACCAAAAACCAAAAGTTTGGAAGTCTATATCTCGGCTTCTATAAGTACTAGCTTTAAAAATCCAACGGTTTTGTCTTAGTTTCGTTGTTCTGAATCCAACGAGACTATTCCCAAAGTCGTAGCTTTTTTACTAACCGAGATACAAATTTTTGGTTTCCATTTATGTGCACCAAAATCCAAAAGTTTGGAAGTCTATATCTCGGCTTCTTTAAGTACTAGCTTTAAAAATCTAACGGTTTTGTCTTAGTTTCGACGTTCTGAATCCAACAAGACTATTCTTAAAGTCGTAGCTTTTTTACTAACCGAGATACAAACTTTTGGTTTCCATATATGTGCACCAAAAACCCAAAGGTTGGAAGTCTGTATCTCGGCTTCTATAAGTACTAGCTTTAAAAATTCAACGGTTTTATCTTAGTTTCGACGTTCTGAATCCAACGAGACTATTCCCAAAGTCGTAGCTCTTTTACTAACCGAGATACAAACTTTTGGTTTCCATATATGTGCACCAAAAACCAAAAGTTTGGAAGTCTATATCTCGGCTTCTATAAGTACTAGCTTTAAAAATCCAACGGTTTTGTCTTAGTTTCGACGTTCTGAATCCAACGAGACTATTCCCAAAGTCGTAGCTTTTTTACTAACCGAGATACAAACTTTTGGTTTCCATATATGTGCACCAAAAACCCAAAGGTTGGAAGTCTGTATCTCGGCTTTTATAAGTACTAGCTTTAAAAATCCAACGGTTTTGTCTTAGTTTCGTTGTTCTGAATCCAACGAGACTATTCCCAAAGTCGTAGCTTTTTTACTAACCGAGATACAAACTTTTGGTTTCCATATATGTGCACCAAAAACCAAAAGTTTGGAAGTCTATATCTCGGCTTCTATAAGTACTAGCTTTAAAAATCCAACGGTTTTGTCTTAGTTTCGTTATTCTGAATCCAACGAGACTATTCCCAAAGTCGTAGCTTTTTTACTAACCGAGATACAAATTTTTGGTTTCCATTTATGTGCACCAAAATCCAAAAGTTTGGAAGTCTATATCTCGGCTTCTATAAGTACTAGCTTTAAAAATTCAACGGTTTTGTCTTAGTTTCGACGTTCTGAATCGAACGAGACTATTCCCAAAGTCGTAGCTCTTTTACTAATCGAGATACAAACTTTTGGTTTCCATATATGTGCACCAAAAACCAAAAGTTTGGAAGTCTATATCTCGGCTTCTATAAGTACTAGCTTTAAAAATCCAACGGTTTTGTCTTAGTTTCGTTATTCTGAATCCAACGAGACTATTCCCAAAGTCGTAGCTTTTTTACTAACCGAGATACAAATTTTTGGTTTCCATTTATGTGCACCAAAATCCAAAAGTTTGGAAGTCTATATCTCGGCTTCTATAAGTACTAGCTTTAAAAATCCAACGATTTTGTCTTAGTTTCGACGTTATGAATCCAACGAGACTATTTCCAAAGTCGTAGCTCTTTTACTAACCGAGATACAAACTTTTGGTTTCCATATATGTGCACCAAAAACCCAAAGGTTGGAAGCCTGTATCTCGGCTTCTATAAGTACTAGCTTTAAAACTTTAACGGTTTTATCTTAGTTTCGACGTTCTGAATCCAACGAGACTATTCCCAAAGTCGTAGCTCTTTTACTAACCGAGATACAAACTTTTGGTTTCCATATATGTGCACCAAAAACCCAAAGGTTGGAAGTTTGTATCTCGGCTTCTATAAGTACTAGCTTTAAAAATCCAACGGTTTTATCTTAGTTTCGACGTTCTGAATCCAACGAGACTAATCCCAAAGTCGTAGCTCTTTTACTAACCGAGATACAAACTTTTGGTTTCCATATATGTGCACCAAAAACCCAAAGGTTGGAAGTCTGTATCTCGGCTTCTATAAGTACTAGCTTTAAAAATCCAACGGTTTTATCTTAGTTTCGACGTTCTGAATCCAACGAGACTATTCCCAAAGTCGTAGCTCTTTTACTAACCGAGATACAAACTTTTGGTTTCCATATATGTGCACCAAAAACCCAAAGGTTGGAAGTCTGTATCTCGGCTTCTATGAGTACTAGCTTTAAAAATCCAACGGTTTTGTCTTAGTTTTGACGTTCTGAATTCAACGAGACTATTCCCAAAGTCGTAGCTTTTTTACTAACCGAGATACAAACTTTTGGTTTCCATATATGTGCACCAAAAACCCAAAGGTTGGAAGTCTGTATCTCGGCTTATATAAGTACTAGCTCTAAAAATCCAACGGTTTTATCTTAGTTTCGACGTTCTGAATCCAACGAGACTATTCCCAAAGTCGTAGCTCTTTTACTAACCGAGATACAAACTTTTGGTTTCCATATATGTGCACCAAAAACCCAAAGGTTGGAAGTCTGTATCTCGGCTTCTATGAGTACTAGCTTTAAAAATCTAACGGTTTTGTCTTAGTTTCGACGTTCTGAATCCAACGAGACTATTCCCAAAGTCGTAGCTCTTTTACTAACCGAGATACAAACTTTTGGTTTCCATATATGTGCACCAAAAACCCAAAGGTTGGAAGTTTGTATCTCGGCTTCTATAAGTACTAGCTTTAAAAATCCAACGGTTTTATCTTAGTTTCGACGTTCTGAATCCAACGAGACTATTCCCAAAGTCGTAGCTCTTTTACTAACCGAGATACAAACTTTTGGTTTCCATATATGTGCACCAAAAACCCAAAGGTTGGAAGTCTGTATCTCGGCTTCTATAAGTACTAGCTTTAAAAATCCAACGGTTTTATCTTAGTTTCGACGTTCTGAATCCAACGAGACTATTCCCAAAGTCGTAGCTCTTTTACTAACCGAGATACAAACTTTTGGTTTCCATATATGTGCACCAAAAACCCAAAGGTTGGAAGTCTGTATCTCGGCTTCTATGAGTACTAGCTTTAAAAATCCAACGGTTTTGTCTTAGTTTCGTTGTTCTGAATCCAACGAGACTATTCCCAAAGTCGTAGCTCTTTTACTAACCGAGATACAAACTTTTGGTTTCCATATATGTGCACCAAAAACCCAAAGGTTGGAAGTTTGTATCTCGGCTTCTATAAGTACTAGCTTTAAAAATCCAACGGTTTTATCTTAGTTTCGACGTTCTGAATTTAACGAGACTATTCCCAAAGTCGTAGCTCTTTTACTAACCGAGATACAAACTTTTGGTTTCCATATATGTGCACCAAAAACCCAAAGGTTGGAAGTCTGTATCTCGGCTTCTATGAGTACTAGCTTTAAAAATCCAACGGTTTTGTCTTAGTTTCGACGTTCTGAATCCAACGAGACTATTTCCAAAGTCGTAGCTCTTTTACTAACCGAGATACAAACTTTTGGTTTCCATATATGTGCACCAAAAACCCAAAGGTTGGAAGTCTGTATCTCGGCTTTTATAAGTACCAACTTTAAAAATCCAACGGTTTTGTCTTAGTTTCGTTGTTCTGAATCCAACGAGACTATTCCCAAAGTCGTAGCTCTTTTACTAACCGAGATACAAACTTTTGGTTTCCATATATGTGCACCAAAAACCAAAAGTTTGGAAGTCTATATCTCGGCTTCTATAAGTACTAGCTTTAAAAATCCAACGGTTTTGTCTTAGTTTTGACGTTCTGAATCCAACGAGACTATTCTTAAAGTCGTAGCTCTTTTACTAACCGAGATACAAACTTTTGGTTTCCATATATGTGCACCAAAAACCAAAAGTTTGGAAGTCTATATCTCGGCTTCTATAAGTACTAGCTTCAAAGATTTAACGGTTTTGTCTTAGTTTCGACGTTCTGAATCCAACGAGACTATTCCCAAAGTCGTAGCTCTTTTACTAACCGAGATACAAACTTTTGGTTTCCATATATGTGCACCAAAAACCCAAAGGTTGGAAGTTTGTATCTTGGCTTCTATAAGTACTAGCTTTAAAAATCCAACGGTTTTATCTTAGTTTCGACGTTCTGAATCCAACGAGACTATTCTCAAAGTCGTAGCTCTTTTACTAACCGAGATACAAACTTTTGGTTTCCATATATGTGCACCAAAAACCCAAAGGTTGGAAGTCTGTATCTCGGCTTCTATAAGTACTAGCTTTAAAAATCCAACGGTTTTATCTTAGTTTCGACGTTCTAAATCCAACGAGACTATTTCCAAAGTCGTAGCTCTTTTACTAACCGAGATACAAACTTTTGGTTTCCATATATGTGCACCAAAAACCCAAAGGTTGGAAGTCTGTATCTCGGCTTCTATGAGTACTAGCTTTAAAAATCCAACGGTTTTGTCTTAGTTTCGTTGTTCTGAATTCAACGAGACTATTCCCAAAGTCGTAGCTCTTTTACTAACCGAGATACAAACTTTTGGTTTCCATATATGTGCACCAAAAACCAAAAGTTTGGAAGTCTATATCTCGGCTTCTATAAGTACTAGCTTTAAAAATCTAACGGTTTTGTCTTAGTTTTGACGTTCTGAATCCAACGAGACTATTCTCAAAGTCGTAGATCTTTTACTAACCGAGATACAAACTTTTGGTTTCCATATATGTGCACCAAAAACCAAAAGTTTGGAAGTCTATTTCTCGGCTTCTATAAGTACTAGCTTCAAAAATTTAACGGTTTTGTCTTAGTTTCGACGTTCTGAATCCAACGAGACTATTCCCAAAGTCGTAGCTCTTTTACTAACCGAGATACAAACTTTTGGTTTCCATATGTGTGCACCAAAAACCCAAAGGTTGGAAGTCTGTATCTCGGCTTTTATAAGTACTAGCTTTAAAAATCCAACGGTTTTGTCTTAGTTTTGTTGTTCTGAATCCAACGAGACTATTCCCAAAGTCGTAGCTTTTTTACTAACCGAGATACAAACTTTTGGTTTCCATATATGTGCACCAAAAACCAAAAGTTTGGAAGTCTATATCTCGGCTTCTATAAGTACTAGCTTTAAAAATCCAACGGTTTTGTCTTAGTTTCGACGTTCTGAATCCAACGAGACTATTCCCAAAGTCGTAGCTCTTTTACTAACCGAGATACAAACTTTTGGTTTCCATATATGTGCACCAAAAACCAAAAGTTTGGAAGTCTATATCTCGGCTTCTATAAGTACTAGCTTTAAAAATCCAACGGTTTTGTCTTAGTTTCGTTGTTCTGAATCCAACGAGACTATTCCCAAAGTCGTAGCTTTTTTACTAACCGAGATACAAATTTTTGGTTTCCATTTATGTGCACCAAAATCCAAAAGTTTGGAAGTCTATATCTCGGCTTCTATAAGTACTAGCTTTAAAAATCCAACGGTTTTGTCTTAGTTTCGACGTTCTGAATCCAACGAGACTATTCCCAAAGTCGTAGCTTTTTTACTAACCGAGATACAAACTTTTGGTTTCCATATATGTGCACCAAAAACCCAAAGGTTGGAAGTCTGTATCTCGGCTTCTATAAGTACTAGCTTTAAAAATCCAACGGTTTTGTCTTAGTTTCGACGTTCTGAATCCAACGAGACTATTCCCAAAGTCGTAGCTTTTTTACTAACCGAGATACAAACTTTTGGTTTCCATATATGTGCACCAAAAACCCAAAGGTTGGAAGTCTGTATCTCGGCTTTTATAAGTACTAGCTTTAAAAATCCAACGGTTTTGTCTTAGTTTCGTTGTTCTGAATCCAACGAGACTATTCCCAAAGTCGTAGCTTTTTTACTAACCGAGATACAAACTTTTGGTTTCCATATATGTGCACCAAAAACCAAAAGTTTGGAAGTCTATATCTCGGCTTCTATAAGTACTAGCTGTAAAAATCCAACGGTTTTGTCTTAGTTTCGTTATTCTGAATCCAACGAGACTATTCCCAAAGTCGTAGCTTTTTTACTAACCGAGATACAAATTTTTGGTTTCCATTTATGTGCACCAAAATCCAAAAGTTTGGAAGTCTATATCTCGGCTTCTATAAGTACTAGCTTTAAAAATTCAACGGTTTTGTCTTAGTTTCGACGTTCTGAATCGAACGAGACTATTCCCAAAGTCGTAGCTCTTTTACTAATCGAGATACAAACTTTTGGTTTCCATATATGTGCACCAAAAACCAAAAGTTTGGAAGTCTATATCTCGGCTTCTATAAGTACTAGCTTTAAAAATCCAACGGTTTTGTCTTAGTTTCGTTATTCTGAATCCAACGAGACTATTCCCAAAGTCGTAGCTTTTTTACTAACCGAGATACAAATTTTTGGTTTCCATTTATGTGCACCAAAATCCAAAAGTTTGGAAGTCTATATCTCGGCTTCTATAAGTACTAGCTTTAAAAATCCAACGATTTTGTCTTAGTTTCGACGTTATGAATCCAACGAGACTATTCCCAAAGTCGTAGTTCTTTTACTAACCGAGATACAAACTTTTGGTTTCCATATATGTGCACCAAAAACCCAAAGGTTGGAAGCCTGTATCTCGGCTTCTATAAGTACTAGCTTTAAAAATTCAACGGTTTTGTCTTAGTTTCGACGTTTTGAATCGAACGAGACTATTCCCAAAGTCGTAGCTCTTTTACTAATCGAGATACAAACTTTTGGTTTCCATATATGTGCACCAAAAACCAAAAGTTTGGAAGTCTATATCTCGGCTTCTATAAGTACTAGCTTTAAAAATCCAACGGTTTTGTCTTAGTTTCGTTATTCTGAATCCAACGAGACTATTCCCAAAGTCGTAGCTTTTTTACTAACCGAGATACAAATTTTTGGTTTCCATTTATGTGCACCAAAATCCAAAAGTTTGGAAGTCTATATCTCGGCTTCTATAAGTACTAGCTTTAAAAATTCAACGGTTTTGTCTTAGTTTCGACGTTCTGAATCGAACGAGACTATTCCCAAAGTCGTAGCTCTTTTACTAATCGAGATACAAACTTTTGGTTTCCATATATGTGCACCAAAAACCAAAAGTTTGGAAGTCTATATCTCGGCTTCTATAAGTACTAGCTTTAAAAATCCAACGGTTTTGTCTTAGTTTCGTTATTCTGAATCCAACGAGACTATTCTTAAAGTCGTAGCTTTTTTACTAACCGAGATACAAATTTTTGGTTTCCATTTATGTGCACCAAAATCCAAAAGTTTGGAAGTCTATATCTCGGCTTCTATAAGTACTAGCTTTAAAAATCCAACGGTTTTATCTTAGTTTCGACGTTCTGAATCCAACGAGACTATTCCCAAAGTCGTAGCTCTTTTACTAACCGAGATACAAACTTTTGGTTTCCATATATGTGCACCAAAAACCCAAAGGTTGGAAGTCTGTATCTCGGCTTCTATGAGTACTAGCTTTAAAAATCCAACGGTTTTGTCTTAGTTTCGTTGTTCTGAATCCAACGAGACTATTCCCAAAGTCGTAGCTCTTTTACTAACCGAGATACAAACTTTTGGTTTCCATATATGTGCACCAAAAACCCAAAGGTTGGAAGTTTGTATCTTGGCTTCTATAAGTACTAGCTTTAAAAATCCAACGGTTTTATCTTAGTTTCGACGTTCTGAATCCAGCGAGACTATTCCCAAAGTCGTAGCTCTTTTACTAACCGAGATACAAACTTTTGGTTTCCATATATGTGCACCAAAAACCCAAAGGTTGGAAGTCTGTATCTCGGCTTCTATAAGTACTAGCTTTAAAAATCCAACGGTTTTATCTTAGTTTCGACGTTCTGAATCCAACGAGACTATTCCTAAAGTCGTAGCTCTTTTACTAACCGAGATACAAACTTTTGGTTTCCATATATGTGCACCAAAAACCCAAAGGTTGGAAGTCTGTATCTCGGCTTCTATGAATACTAGCTTTAAAAATCCAACGGTTTTGTCTTAGTTTCGACGTTCTGAATCCAACGAGACTATTCCCAAAGTCGTAGCTCTTTTACTAACCGAGATACAAACTTTTGGTTTCCATATATGTGCACCAAAAACCCAAAGGTTGGAAGTCTGTATCTCGGCTTTTATAAGTACTAGCTTTAAAAATCCAACGGTTTTGTCTTAGTTTCGTTGTTCTGAATCTAAGGAGACTATTCCCAAAGTCGTAGCTCTTTTACTAACCGAGATACAAACTTTTGGTTTCCATATATGTGCACCAAAAACCAAAAGTTTGGAAGTCTATATCTCGGCTTCTATAAGTACTAGCTTTAAAAATCCAACGGTTTTGTCTTAGTTTCGACGTTCTAAATCCAACGAGACTATTCCCAAAGTCGTAGCTCTTTTACTAACCGAGATACAAACTTTTGGTTTCCATATATGTGCACCAAAAACCCAAAGGTTGGAAGTTTGTATCTCGGCTTCTATAAGTACTAGCTTTAAAAATCCAACGGTTTTATCTTAGTTTCGACGTTCTGAATCCAACGAGACTATTCCCAAAATCGTAGCTCTTTTACTAACCGAGATACAAACTTTTGGTTTCCATATATGTGCACCAAAAACCCAAAGGTTGGAAGTCTGTATCTCGGCTTCTATAAATACTAGCTTTAAAAATCCAACGGTTTTATCTTAGTTTCGACGTTCTGAATCCAACGAGACTATTCCCAAAGTCGTAGCTCTTTTACTAACCGAGATACAAACTTTTGGTTTCCATATATGTGCACCAAAAACCCAAAGGTTGGAAGTCTGTATCTCGGCTTCTATGAGTACTAGCTTTAAAAATCCAACGGTTTTGTCTTAGTTTCGTTGTTCTGAATCCAACGAGACTATTCCCAAAGTCGTAGCTCTTTTACTAACCGAGATACAAACTTTTGGTTTCCATATATGTGCATCAAAAACCCAAAGGTTGGAAGTTTGTATCTCGGCTTCTATAAGTACTAGCTTTAAAAATCCAACGGTTTTATCTTAGTTTCGACGTTCTGAATCCAACGAGACTATTCCCAAAGTCGTAGCTCTTTTACTAACCGAGATACAAACTTTTGGTTTCCATATATGTGCACCAAAAACCCAAAGGTTGGAAGTCTGTATCTCGGCTTCTATAAGTACTAGCTTTAAAAATCCAACGGTTTTATCTTAGTTTCGACGTTCTGAATCCAACGAGACTATTCCCAAAGTCGTAGCTCTTTTACTAACCGAGATACAAACTTTTGGTTTCCATATATGTGCACCAAAAACCCAAAGGTTGGAAGTCTGTATCTCGGCTTCTATAAGTACTAGCTTTAAAAATCCAACGGTTTTATCTTAGTTTCGACGTTCTGAATCCAACGAGACTATTCCCAAAGTCGTAGCTCTTTTACTAACCGAGATACAAACTTTTGGTTTCCATATATGTGCACCAAAAACCCAAAGGTTGGAAGTCTGTATCTCGGCTTCTATAAGTACTAGCTTTAAAAATCCAACGGTTTTATCTTAGTTTCGACGTTCTGAATCCAACGAGACTATTCTCAAAGTCGTAGCTCTTTTACTAACCGAGATACAAACTTTTGGTTTTCATATATGTGCACCAAAAACCCAAAGGTTGGAAGTTTGTATCTTGGCTTCTATAAGTACTAGCTTTAAAAATCCAACGGTTTTATCTTAGTTTCGACGTTCTGAATCCAACGAGACTATTCCCAAAGTCGTAGCTCTTTTACTAACCGAGATACAAACTTTTGGTTTTCATATATGTGCACCAAAAACCCAAAGGTTGGAAGTTTGTATCTTGGCTTCTATAAGTACTAGCTTTAAAAATCCAACGGTTTTATCTTAGTTTCGACGTTCTGAATCCAACGAGGCTATTCCCAAAGTCGTAGCTCTTTTACTAACCGAGATACAAACTTTTGGTTTTCATATATGTGCACCAAAAACCCAAAGGTTGGAAGTTTGTATCTTGGCTTCTATAAGTACTAGCTTTAAAAATCCAACGGTTTTATCTTAGTTTCGACGTTCTGAATCCAACGAGACTATTCTCAAAGTCGTAGCTTTTTTACTAACCGAGATACAAACTTTTGGTTTTCATATATGTGCACCAAAAACCCAAAGGTTGGAAGTTTGTATCTTGGCTTCTATAAGTACTAGCTTTAAAAATCCAACGGTTTTATCTTAGTTTCGACGTTCTGAATCCAACGAGACTATTCCCAAAGTCGTAGCTCTTTTACTAACCGAGATACAAACTTTTGGTTTTCATATATGTGCACCAAAAACCCAAAGGTTGGAAGTTTGTATCTTGGCTTCTATAAGTACTAGCTTTAAAAATCCAACGGTTTTATCTTAGTTTCGACGTTCTGAATCCAACGAGACTATTCCCAAAGTCGTAGCTCTTTTACTAACCGAAGTCTGTATCTCGGCTTCTATAAGTACTAGCTTTAAAAATCCAACGGTTTTATCTTAGTTTCGACGTTCTGAATCCAACAAGACTATTCCCAAAGTCGTAGCTCTTTTACTAACCGAGATACAAACTTTTGGTTTCCATATATGTGCACCAAAAACCCAAAGGTTGGAAGTCTGTATCTCGGCTTCTATAAGTACTAGCTTTAAAAATCCAACGGTTTTATCTTAGTTTCGACGTTCTGAATCCAACGAGACTATTCCCAAAGTCGTAGCTCTTTTACTAACCGAGATACAAACTTTTGGTTTCCATATATGTGCACCAAAAACCCAAAGGTTGGAAGTCTGTAACTCGGCTTCTATGAGTACTAGCTTTAAAAATCCAACGGTTTTGTCTTAGTTTCGACGTTCTGAATCCAACGAGACTATTCCCAAAATCGTAGCTCTTTTACTAACCGAGATACAAACTTTTGGTTTTCATATATGTGCACCAAAAACCCAAAGGTTGGAAGTTTGTATCTTGGCTTCTATAAGTACTAGCTTTAAAAATCCAACGGTTTTATCTTAGTTTCGACGTTCTGAATCCAACGAGACTATTCCCAAAGTCGTAGCTCTTTTACTAACCGAGATACAAACTTTTGGTTTTCATATATGTGCACCAAAAACCCAAAGGTTGGAAGTTTGTATCTTGGCTTCTATAAGTACTAGCTTTAAAAATCCAACAGTTTTATCTTAGTTTCGACGTTCTGAATCCAACGAGACTATTCTCAAAGTCGTAGCTCTTTTACTAACCGAGATACAAACTTTTGGTTTTCATATATGTGCACCAAAAACCCAAAGGTTGGAAGTTTGTATCTTGGCTTCTATAAGTACTAGCTTTAAAAATCCAACGGTTTTATCTTAGTTTCGACGTTCTGAATCCAACGAGACTATTCTCAAAGTCGTAGCTCTTTTACTAACCGAGATACAAACTTTTGGTTTTCATATATGTGCACCAAAAACCCAAAGGTTGGAAAATTGTATCTTGGCTTCTATAAGTACTAGCTTTAAAAATCCAACGGTTTTATCTTAGTTTCGACGTTCTGAATCCAACGAGACTATTCTCAAAGTCGTAGCTCTTTTACTAACCGAGATACAAACTCTTGGTTTCCATATATGTGCACCAAAAACCCAAAGGTTGGAAGTCTGTATCTCGGCTTCTATAAGTACTAGCTTTAAAAATCCAACAGTTTTATCTTAGTTTCGACGTTCTGAATCCAACGAGACTATTTCCAAAGTCGTAGCTCTTTTACTAACCGAGATACAAACTTTTGGTTTCCATATATGTGCACCAAAAACCCAAAGGTTGGAAGTCTGTATCTCGGCTTCTATGAGTACTAGCTTTAAAAATCCAACGGTTTTGTCTTAGTTTCGTTGTTCTGAATCCAACGAGACTATTCCCAAAGTCGTAGCTCTTTTACTAACCGAGATACAAACTTTTGGTTTCCATATATGTGCACCAAAAACCAAAAGTTTGGAAGTCTATATCTCGGCTTCTATAAGTACTAGCTTTAAAAATCCAACGGTTTTGTCTTAGTTTTGACGTTCTGAATCCAACGAGACTATTCCCAAAGTCGTAGCTCTTTTACTAACCGAGATACAAACTTTTGGTTTCCATATATGTGCACCAAAAACCAAAAGTTTGGAAGTCTATATCTCGGCTTCTATAAGTACTAGCTTTAAAAATCTAACGGTTTTGTCTTAGTTTCGACGTTCTGAATCCAACGAGACTATTCCCAAAGTCGTAGCTCTTTTACTAACCGAGATACAAACTTTTGGTTTCCATATGTGTGCACCAAAAACCCAAAGGTTGGAAGTCTGTATCTCGGCTTTTATAAGTACTAGCTTTAAAAATCCAACGGTTTTGTCTTAGTTTTGTTGTTCTGAATCCAACGAGACTATTCCCAAAGTCGTAGCTTTTTTACTAACCGAGATACAAACTTTTGGTTTCCATATATGTGCACCAAAAACCAAAAGTTTGGAAGTCTATATCTCGGCTTCTATAAGTACTAGCTTTAAAAATCCAACGGTTTTGTCTTAGCTTCGACGTTCTGAATCCAACGAGACTATTCCCAAAGTCGTAGCTCTTTTACTAACCGAGATACAAAATTTTGGTTTCCATATATGTGCACCAAAAACCAAAAGTTTGGAAGTCTATATCTCGGCTTCTATAAGTACTAGCTTTAAAAATCCAACGGTTTTGTCTTAGTTTCGTTGTTCTGAATCCAACGAGGCTATTCCCAAAGTCGTAGCTTTTTTACTAACCGAGATACAAATTTTTGGTTTCCATTTATGTGCACCAAAATCCAAAAGTTTGGAAGTCTATATCTCGGCTTCTATAAGTACTAGCTTTAAAAATCCAACGGTTTTGTCTTAGTTTCGACGTTCTGAATCCAACGAGACTATTCCCAAAGTCGTAGCTTTTTTACTAACCGAGATACAAACTTTTGGTTTCCATATATGTGCACCAAAAACCCAAAGGTTGGAAGTCTGTATCTCGGCTTCTATAAGTACTAGCTTTAAAAATTCAACGGTTTTATCTTAGTTTCGACGTTCTGAATCCAACGAGACTATTCATAAAGTCGTAGCTCTTTTACTAACCGAGATACAAACTTTTGGTTTCCATATATGTGCACCAAAAACCAAAAGTTTGGAAGTCTATATCTCGGCTTCTATAAGTACTAGCTTTAAAAATTCAACGGTTTTGTCTTAGTTTCGACGTTCTGAATCCAACGAGACTATTCCCAAAGTCGTAGCTTTTTTACTAACCGAGATACAAACTTTTGGTTTCCATATATGTGCACCAAAAACCCAAAGGTTGGAAGTCTGTATCTCGGCTTTTATAAGTACTAGCTTTAAAAATCCAACGGCTTTGTCTTAGTTTCGTTGTTCTGAATCCAACGAGACTATTCCCAAAGTCGTAGCTTTTTTACTAACCGAGATACAAACTTTTGGTTTCCATATATGTGCACCAAAAACCAAAAGTTTGGAAGTCTATATCTCGGCTTCTATAAGTACTAGCTTTAAAAATCCAACGGTTTTGTCTTAGTTTCGTTATTCTGAATCCAACGAGACTATTCCCAAAGTCGTAGCTTTTTTACTAACCGAGATACAAATTTTTGGTTTCCATTTATGTGCACCAAAATCCAAAAGTTTGGAAGTCTATATCTCGGCTTCTATAAGTACTAGCTTTAAAAATTCAACGGTTTTGTCTTAGTTTCGTTATTCTGAATCCAACGAGACTATTCTTAAAGTCGTAGCTTTTTTACTAACCGAGATACAAATTTTTGGTTTCCATTTATGTGCACCAAAAACCAAAAGTTTGGAAGTCTATATCTCGGCTTCTATAAGTACTAGCTTTAAAAATCCAACGGTTTTGTCTTAGTTTCGTTATTCTGAATCCAACGAGACTATTCTTAAAGTCGTAGCTTTTTTACTAACCGAGATACAAATTTTTGGTTTCCATTTATGTGCACCAAAATCCAAAAGTTTGGAAGTCTATATCTCGGCTTCTATAAGTACTAGCTTTAAAAATCCAACGATTTTGTCTTAGTTTCGACGTTATGAATCCAACGAGACTATTCCCAAAGTCGTAGCTCTTTTACTAACCGAGATACAAACTTTTGGTTTCCATATATGTGCACCAAAAACCCAAAGGTTGAAAGCCTGTATCTCGGCTTCTATAAGTACTAGCTTTAAAAATTTAACGGTTTTATCTTACTTTCGACGTTCTGAATCCAACGAGACTATTCCCAAAGTCGTAGCTCTTTTACTAACCGAGATACAAACTTTTGGTTTCCATATATGTGCACCAAAAACCCAAAGGTTGGAAGTCTGTATCTCGGCTTCTATGAGTACTAGCTTTAAAAATCCAACGGTTTTGTCTTAGTTTCGACGTTCTGAATCCAACAAGACTATTCCCAAAGTCGTAGCTTTTTTACTAACCGAGATACAAACTTTTGGTTTCCATATATGTGCACCAAAAACCCAAAGGTTGGAAGTCTGTATCTCGGCTTCTATAAGTACTAGCTTTAAAAATCCAACGGTTTTATCTTAGTTTTGACGTTCTGAATCCAACGAGACTATTCCCAAAGTCGTAGCTCTTTTACTAACCGAGATACAAACTTTTGGTTTCCATATATGTGCACCAAAAACCCAAAGGTTGGAAGTCTGTATCTCGGCTTCTATGAGTACTAGCTTTAAAAATCCAACGGTTTTGTCTTAGTTTCGACGTTCTGAATCCAACGAGACTATTCCCAAAGTCATAGCTCTTTTACTAACCGAGATACAAACTTTTGGTTTCCATATATGTGCACCAAAAACCCAAAGGTTGGAAGTTTGTATCTCGGCTTCTATAAGTACTAGCTTTAAAAATCCAACGGTTTTATCTTAGTTTGGACGTTCTAAATCCAACAAGACTATTCCCAAAGTCGTAGCTCTTTTACTAACCGAGATACAAACTTTTGGTTTCCATATATGTGCACCAAAAACCCAAAGGTTGGAAGTCTGTATCTCGGCTTCTATAAGTACTAGCTTTAAAAATCCAACGGTTTTATTTTAGTTTCGACGTTCTGAATCCAACGAGACTATTCCCAAAGTCGTAGCTCTTTTACTAACCGAGATACAAACTTTTGGTTTCCATATATGTGCACCAAAAACCCAAAGGTTGGAAGTCTGTATCTCGGCTTCTATGAGTACTAGCTTTAAAAATCCAACGGTTTTGTCTTAGTTTCGTTGTTCTGAATCCAACGAGGCTATTCCCAAAGTCGTAGCTCTTTTACTAACCGAGATACAAACTTTTGGTTTCCATATATGTGCACCAAAAACCCAAAGGTTGGAAGTTTGTATCTCGGCTTCTATAAGTACTAGCTTTAAAACTCCAACGGTTTTATCTTAGTTTCGACGTTCTGAATTTAACGAGACTATTCCCAAAGTCGTAGCTCTTTTACTAACCGAGATACAAACTTTTGGTTTCCATATATGTGCACCAAAAACCCAAAGGTTGGAAGTCTGTATCTCGGCTTCTATGAGTACTAGTTTTAAAAATCCAACGGTTTTGTCTTAGCTTCGACGTTCTGAATCCAACGAGACTATTCCCAAAGTCGTAGCTCTTTTACTAACCGAGATACAAACTTTTGGTTTCCATATATGTGCACCAAAAACCCAAAGGTTGGAAGTCTGTATCTCGGCTTTTATAAGTACTAGCTTTAAAAATCCAACGGTTTTGTCTTAGTTTCGTTGTTCTGAATCCAACGAGACTATTCCCAAAGTCGTAGCTCTTTTACTAACCGAGATACAAACTTTTGGTTTCCATATATGTGCACCAAAAACCAAAAGTTTGGAAGTCTATATCTCGGCTTCTATAAGTACTAGCTTTAAAAATCCAACGGTTTTGTCTTAGTTTCGACGTTCTGAATCCAACGAGGCTATTCCCAAAGTCGTAGCTCTTTTACTAACCGAGATACAAACTTTTGGTTTCCATATATGTGCACCAAAAACCCAAAGGTTGGAAGTCTGTATCTCGGCTTCTATAAGTACTAGCTTTAAGAATCCAACGGTTTTATCTTAGTTTCGACGTTCTGAATCCAACGAGACTATTCCCAAAGTCGTAGCTCTTTTACTAACCGAGATACAAACTTTTGGTTTCCATATATGTGCACCAAAAACCCAAAGGTTGGAAGTCTGTATCTCGGCTTTTATAAGTACTAGCTTTAAAAATCCAACGGTTTTGTCTTAGTTTCGTTGTTTTGAATCCAACGAGACTATTCCCAAAGTCGTAGCTCTTTTACTAACCGAGATACAAACTTTTGGTTTCCATATATGTGCACCAAAAACCAAAAGCTTGGAAGTCTATATCTCGGCTTCTATAAGTACTAGCTTTAAAAATCCAACGGTTTTGTCTTAGTTTCGACGTTCTGAATTCAACGAGACTATTCCCAAAGTCGTAGCTCTTTTACTAACCGAGATACAAACTTTTGGTTTCCATATATGTGCACCAAAAACCCAAAGGTTGGAAGTTTGTATCTCGGCTTCTATAAGTACTAGCTTTAAAAATCCAACGGTTTTATCTTAGTTTCGACGTTCTGAATCCAACGAGACTATTCCCAAAGTCGTAGCTCTTTTACTAACCGAGATACAAACTTTTGGTTTCCATATATGTGCACCAAAAACCCAAAGGTTGGAAGTCTGTATCTCGGCTTCTATAAGTACTAGCTTTAAAAATCCAACGGTTTTATCTTAGTTTCGACGTTCTGAATCCAACGAGACTATTCCCAAAGTCGTAGCTCTTTTACTAACCGAGATACAAACTTTTGGTTTCCATATATGTGCACCAAAAACCCAAAGGTTGGAAGTCTGTATCTCGGCTTCTATGAGTACTAGCTTTAAAAATCCAACGGTTTTGTCTTAGTTTCGTTGTTCTGAATCCAACAAGACTATTCCCAAAGTCGTAGCTCTTTTACTAACCGAGATACAAACTTTTGGTTTCCATATATGTGCACCAAAAACCCAAAGGTTGGAAGTTTGTATCTCGGCTTCTATAAGTACTAGCTTTAAAAATCCAACGGTTTTATCTTAGTTTCGACGTTCTGAATTTAACGAGACTATTCCCAAAGTCGTAGCTCTTTTACTAACCGAGATACAAACTTTTGGTTTCCATATATGTGCACCAAAAACCCAAAGGTTGGAAGTCTGTATCTCGGCTTCTATGAGTACTAGCTTTAAAAATCCAACGGTTTTGTCTTAGTTTCGACGTTCTGAATCCAACGAGACTATTTCCAAAGTCGTAGCTCTTTTACTAACCGAGATACAAACTTTTGGTTTCCATATATGTGCACCAAAAACCCAAAGGTTGGAAGTCTGTATCTCGGCTTTTATAAGTACCAGCTTTAAAAATCCAACGGTTTTGTCTTAGTTTCGTTGTTCTGAATCCAACGAGACTATTCCCAAAGTCGTAGCTCTTTTACTAACCGAGATACAAACTTTTGGTTTCCATATATGTGCACCAAAAACCAAAAGTTTGGAAGTCTATATCTCGGCTTCTATAAGTACTAGCTTTAAAAATCCAACGGTTTTGTCTTAGTTTTGACGTTCTGAATCCAACGAGACTATTCTTAAAGTCGTAGCTCTTTTACTAACCGAGATACAAACTTTTGGTTTTTATATATGTGCACCAAAAACCAAAAGTTTGGAAGTCTATATCTCGGCTTCTATAAGTACTAGCTTAAAAAATTTAACGGTTTTGTCTTAGTTTCGACGTTCTGAATCCAACGAGACTATTCCCAAAGTCGTAGCTCTTTTACTAACCGAGATACAAACTTTTGGTTTCCATATATGTGCACCAAAAACCCAAAGGTTGGAAGTTTGTATCTTGGCTTCTATAAGTACTAGCTTTAAAAATCCAACGGTTTTATCTTAGTTTCGACGTTCTGAATCCAACGAGACTATTCTCAAAGTCGTAGCTCTTTTACTAACCGAGATACAAACTTTTGGTTTCCATATATGTGCACCAAAAACCCAAAGGTTGGAAGTCTGTATCTCGGCTTCTATAAGTACTAGCTTTAAAAATCCAACGGTTTTATCTTAGTTTCGACGTTCTGAATCCAACGAGACTATTTCCAAAGTCGTAGCTCTTTTACTAACCGAGATACAAACTTTTGGTTTCCATATATGTGCACCAAAAACCCAAAGGTTGGAAGTCTGTATCTCGGCTTTTATAAGTACTAGCTTTAAAAATCCAACGGTTTTGTCTTAGTTTTGTTGTTCTGAATCCAACGAGACTATTCCCAAAGTCGTAGCTTTTTTACTAACCGAGATACAAACTTTTGGTTTCCATATATGTGCACCAAAAACCAAAAGTTTGGAAGTCTATATCTCGGCTTCTATAAGTACTAGCTTTAAAAATCCAACGGTTTTGTCTTAGTTTCGACGTTCTGAATCCAACGAGACTATTCCCAAAGTCGTAGCTCTTTTACTAACCGAGATACAAACTTTTGGTTTCCATTTATGTGCACCAAAATCCAAAAGTTTGGAAGTCTATATCTCGGCTTCTATAAGTACTAGCTTTAAAAATTCAACGGTTTTGTCTTAGTTTCGACGTTCTGAATCGAACGAGACTATTTCCAAAGTCGTAGCTCTTTTACTAATCGAGATACAAACTTTTGGTTTCCATATATGTGCACCAAAAACCAAAAGTTTGGAAGTCTATATCTCGGCTTCTATAAGTACTAGCTTTAAAAATCCAACGGTTTTGTCTTAGTTTCGTTATTCTGAATCCAACGAGACTATTCCCAAAGTCGTAGCTTTTTTACTAACCGAGATACAAATTTTTGGTTTCCATTTATGTGCACCAAAATCCAAAAGTTTGGAAGTCTATATCTCGGCTTCTATAAGTACTAGCTTTAAAAATCCAACGATTTTGTCTTAGATTCGACGTTATGAATCCAACGAGACTATTCCCAAAGTCGTAGCTCTTTTACTAACCGAGATACAAACTTTTGGTTTCCATATATGTGCACCAAAAACCCAAAGGTTGGAAGCCTGTATCTCGGCTTCTATAAGTACTAGCTTTAAAAATTTAACGGTTTTATCTTAGTTTCGACGTTCTGAATCCAACGAGACTATTCCCAAAGTCGTAGCTCTTTTACTAACCGAGATACAAACTTTTGGTTTCCATATATGTGCACCAAAAACCCAAAGGTTGGAAGTTTGTATCTCGGCTTCTATAAGTACTAGCTTTAAAAATCCAACGGTTTTATCTTAGTTTCGACGTTCTGAATCCAACGAGACTATTCCCAAAGTCGTAGCTCTTTTACTAACCGAGATACAAACTTTTGGTTTCCATATATGTGCACCAAAAACCCAAAGGTTGGAAATCTGTATCTCGGCTTTTATAAGTACCAGCTTTAAAAATCCAACGGTTTTGTCTTAGTTTCGTTGTTCTGAATCCAACGAGACTATTCCCAAAGTCGTAGCTCTTTTACTAACCGAGATACAAACTTTTGGTTTCCATATATGTGCACCAAAAACCAAAAGTTTGGAAGTCTATATCTCGGCTTCTATAAGTACTAGCTATAAAAATCCAACGGTTTTGTCTTAGTTTTGACGTTCTGAATCCAACGAGACTATTCTTAAAGTCGTAGCTTTTTTACTAACCGAGATACAAACTTTTGGTTTCCATATATGTGCACCAAAAACCAAAAGTTTGGAAGTCTATATCTCGGCTTCTATAAGTACTAGCTTCAAAAATTTAACGGTTTTGTCTTAGTTTTGACGTTCTGAATCCAACGAGACTATTCCCAAAGTCGTAGCTCTTTTACTAACCGAGATACAAACTTTTGGTTTCCATATATGTGCACCAAAAACCCAAAGGTTGGAAGTCTGTATCTCGGCTTATATAAGTACTAGCTTTAAAAATCCAACGGTTTTATCTTAGTTTCGACGTTCTGAATCCAACGAGACTATTCCCAAAGTCGTAGCTCTTTTACTAACCGAGATACAAACTTTTGGTTTTCATATATGTGCACCAAAAACCAAAAGTTTGGAAGTCTATATCTCGGCTTCTATAAGTACTAGCTTTAAAAATCCAACGGTTTTGTCTTAGTTTCGTTATTCTGAATCCAACGAGACTATTCCCAAAGTCGTAGCTTTTTTACTAACCGAGATACAAATTTTTGGTTTCCATTTATGTGCACCAAAATCCAAAAGCTTTTGGTTTCCATATATGTGCACCAAAAACCCAAAGGTTGGAAGTCTGTATCTCGGCTTCTATGAGTACTAGCTTTAAAAATCCAACGGTTTTGTCTTAGTTTCGTTGTTCTGAATCCAACGAGACTATTCCCAAAGTCGTAGCTTTTTTACTAACCGAGATACAAATTTTTGGTTTCCATTTATGTGCACCAAAATCCAAAAGCTTTTGGTTTCCATATATGTGCACCAAAAACCCAAAGGTTGGAAGTCTGTATCTCGGCTTTTATAAGTACCAGCTTTAAAAATCCAACGGTTTTGTCTTAGTTTCGTTGTTCTGAATCCAACGAGACTATTCCCAAAGTCGTAGCTCTTTTACTAACCGAGATACAAACTTTTGGTTTCCATATATGTGCACCAAAAACCAAAAGTTTGGAAGTCTATATCTCGGCTTCTATAAGTACTAGCTTTAAAAATCCAACGGTTTTGTCTTAGTTTTGACGTTCTGAATCCAACGAGACTATTCTTAAAGTCGTAGCTCTTTTACTAACCGAGATACAAACTTTTGGTTTTTATATATGTGCACCAAAAACCAAAAGTTTGGAAGTCTATATCTCGGCTTCTATAAGTACTAGCTTCAAAAATTTAACGGTTTTGTCTTAGTTTCGACGTTCTGAATCCAACGAGACTATTCCCAAAGTCGTAGCTCTTTTACTAACCGAGATACAAACTTTTGGTTTCCATATATGTGCACCAAAAACCCAAAGGTTGGAAGTTTGTATCTCGGCTTCTATAAGTACTAGCTTTAAAAATCCAACGGTTTTATCTTAGTTTCGACGTTCTGAATTTAACGAGACTATTCCCAAAGTCGTAGCTCTTTTACTAACCGAGATACAAACTTTTGGTTTCCATATATGTGCACCAAAAACCCAAAGGTTGGAAGTCTGTATCTCGGCTTCTATGAGTACTAGCTTTAAAAATCCAACGGTTTTGTCTTAGTTTCGACGTTCTGAATCCAACGAGACTATTTCCAAAGTCGTAGCTCTTTTACTAACCGAGATACAAACTTTTGGTTTCCATATATGTGCACCAAAAACCCAAAGGTTGGAAGTCTGTATCTCGGCTTTTATAAGTACCAGCTTTAAAAATCCAACGGTTTTGTCTTAGTTTCGTTGTTCTGAATCCAACGAGACTATTCCCAAAGTCGTAGCTCTTTTACTAACCGAGATACAAACTTTTGGTTTCCATATATGTGCACCAAAAACCAAAAGTTTGGAAGTCTATATCTCGGCTTCTATAAGTACTAGCTTTAAAAATCCAACGGTTTTGTCTTAGTTTTGACGTTCTGAATCCAACGAGACTATTCTTAAAGTCGTAGCTCTTTTACTAACCGAGATACAAACTTTTGGTTTTTATATATGTGCACCAAAAACCAAAAGTTTGGAAGTCTATATCTCGGCTTCTATAAGTACTAGCTTAAAAAATTTAACGGTTTTGTCTTAGTTTCGACGTTCTGAATCCAACGAGACTATTCCCAAAGTCGTAGCTCTTTTACTAACCGAGATACAAACTTTTGGTTTCCATATATGTGCACCAAAAACCCAAAGGTTGGAAGTTTGTATCTTGGCTTCTATAAGTACTAGCTTTAAAAATCCAACGGTTTTATCTTAGTTTCGACGTTCTGAATCCAACGAGACTATTCTCAAAGTCGTAGCTCTTTTACTAACCGAGATACAAACTTTTGGTTTCCATATATGTGCACCAAAAACCCAAAGGTTGGAAGTCTGTATCTCGGCTTCTATAAGTACTAGCTTTAAAAATCCAACGGTTTTATCTTAGTTTCGACGTTCTGAATCCAACGAGACTATTTCCAAAGTCGTAGCTCTTTTACTAACCGAGATACAAACTTTTGGTTTCCATATATGTGCACCAAAAACCCAAAGGTTGGAAGTCTGTATCTCGGCTTTTATAAGTACTAGCTTTAAAAATCCAACGGTTTTGTCTTAGTTTTGTTGTTCTGAATCCAACGAGACTATTCCCAAAGTCGTAGCTTTTTTACTAACCGAGATACAAACTTTTGGTTTCCATATATGTGCACCAAAAACCAAAAGTTTGGAAGTCTATATCTCGGCTTCTATAAGTACTAGCTTTAAAAATCCAACGGTTTTGTCTTAGTTTCGACGTTCTGAATCCAACGAGACTATTCCCAAAGTCGTAGCTCTTTTACTAACCGAGATACAAACTTTTGGTTTCCATTTATGTGCACCAAAATCCAAAAGTTTGGAAGTCTATATCTCGGCTTCTATAAGTACTAGCTTTAAAAATTCAACGGTTTTGTCTTAGTTTCGACGTTCTGAATCGAACGAGACTATTTCCAAAGTCGTAGCTCTTTTACTAATCGAGATACAAACTTTTGGTTTCCATATATGTGCACCAAAAACCAAAAGTTTGGAAGTCTATATCTCGGCTTCTATAAGTACTAGCTTTAAAAATCCAACGGTTTTGTCTTAGTTTCGTTATTCTGAATCCAACGAGACTATTCCCAAAGTCGTAGCTTTTTTACTAACCGAGATACAAATTTTTGGTTTCCATTTATGTGCACCAAAATCCAAAAGTTTGGAAGTCTATATCTCGGCTTCTATAAGTACTAGCTTTAAAAATCCAACGATTTTGTCTTAGATTCGACGTTATGAATCCAACGAGACTATTCCCAAAGTCGTAGCTCTTTTACTAACCGAGATACAAACTTTTGGTTTCCATATATGTGCACCAAAAACCCAAAGGTTGGAAGCCTGTATCTCGGCTTCTATAAGTACTAGCTTTAAAAATTTAACGGTTTTATCTTAGTTTCGACGTTCTGAATCCAACGAGACTATTCCCAAAGTCGTAGCTCTTTTACTAACCGAGATACAAACTTTTGGTTTCCATATATGTGCACCAAAAACCCAAAGGTTGGAAGTTTGTATCTCGGCTTCTATAAGTACTAGCTTTAAAAATCCAACGGTTTTATCTTAGTTTCGACGTTCTGAATCCAACGAGACTATTCCCAAAGTCGTAGCTCTTTTACTAACCGAGATACAAACTTTTGGTTTCCATATATGTGCACCAAAAACCCAAAGGTTGGAAATCTGTATCTCGGCTTTTATAAGTACCAGCTTTAAAAATCCAACGGTTTTGTCTTAGTTTCGTTGTTCTGAATCCAACGAGACTATTCCCAAAGTCGTAGCTCTTTTACTAACCGAGATACAAACTTTTGGTTTCCATATATGTGCACCAAAAACCAAAAGTTTGGAAGTCTATATCTCGGCTTCTATAAGTACTAGCTATAAAAATCCAACGGTTTTGTCTTAGTTTTGACGTTCTGAATCCAACGAGACTATTCTTAAAGTCGTAGCTTTTTTACTAACCGAGATACAAACTTTTGGTTTCCATATATGTGCACCAAAAACCAAAAGTTTGGAAGTCTATATCTCGGCTTCTATAAGTACTAGCTTCAAAAATTTAACGGTTTTGTCTTAGTTTTGACGTTCTGAATCCAACGAGACTATTCCCAAAGTCGTAGCTCTTTTACTAACCGAGATACAAACTTTTGGTTTCCATATATGTGCACCAAAAACCCAAAGGTTGGAAGTCTGTATCTCGGCTTATATAAGTACTAGCTTTAAAAATCCAACGGTTTTATCTTAGTTTCGACGTTCTGAATCCAACGAGACTATTCCCAAAGTCGTAGCTCTTTTACTAACCGAGATACAAACTTTTGGTTTTCATATATGTGCACCAAAAACCAAAAGTTTGGAAGTCTATATCTCGGCTTCTATAAGTACTAGCTTTAAAAATCCAACGGTTTTGTCTTAGTTTCGTTATTCTGAATCCAACGAGACTATTCCCAAAGTCGTAGCTTTTTTACTAACCGAGATACAAATTTTTGGTTTCCATTTATGTGCACCAAAATCCAAAAGCTTTTGGTTTCCATATATGTGCACCAAAAACCCAAAGGTTGGAAGTCTGTATCTCGGCTTCTATGAGTACTAGCTTTAAAAATCCAACGGTTTTGTCTTAGTTTCGTTGTTCTGAATCCAACGAGACTATTCCCAAAGTCGTAGCTTTTTTACTAACCGAGATACAAATTTTTGGTTTCCATTTATGTGCACCAAAATCCAAAAGCTTTTGGTTTCCATATATGTGCACCAAAAACCCAAAGGTTGGAAGTCTGTATCTCGGCTTTTATAAGTACCAGCTTTAAAAATCCAACGGTTTTGTCTTAGTTTCGTTGTTCTGAATCCAACGAGACTATTCCCAAAGTCGTAGCTCTTTTACTAACCGAGATACAAACTTTTGGTTTCCATATATGTGCACCAAAAACCAAAAGTTTGGAAGTCTATATCTCGGCTTCTATAAGTACTAGCTTTAAAAATCCAACGGTTTTGTCTTAGTTTTGACGTTCTGAATCCAACGAGACTATTCTTAAAGTCGTAGCTCTTTTACTAACCGAGATACAAACTTTTGGTTTTTATATATGTGCACCAAAAACCAAAAGTTTGGAAGTCTATATCTCGGCTTCTATAAGTACTAGCTTCAAAAATTTAACGGTTTTGTCTTAGTTTCGACGTTCTGAATCCAACGAGACTATTCCCAAAGTCGTAGCTCTTTTACTAACCGAGATACAAACTTTTGGTTTCCATATATGTGCACCAAAAACCCAAAGGTTGGAAGTTTGTATCTTGGCTTCTATAAGTACTAGCTTTAAAAATCCAACGGTTTTATCTTAGTTTCGACGTTCTGAATCCAACGAGACTATTCTCAAAGTCGTAGCTCTTTTACTAACCGAGATACAAACTTTTGGTTTCCATATATGTGCACCAAAAACCCAAAGGTTGGAAGTCTGTATCTCGGCTTCTATAAGTACTAGCTTTAAAAATCCAACGGTTTTATCTTAGTTTCGACGTTCTGAATCCAACGAGACTATTTCCAAAGTCGTAGCTCTTTTACTAACCGAGATACAAACTTTTGGTTTCCATATATGTGCACCAAAAACCCAAAGGTTGGAAGTCTGTATCTCGGCTTTTATAAGTACTAGCTTTAAAAATCCAACGGTTTTGTCTTAGTTTTGTTGTTCTGAATCCAACGAGACTATTCCCAAAGTCGTAGCTTTTTTACTAACCGAGATACAAACTTTTGGTTTCCATATATGTGCACCAAAAACCAAAAGTTTGGAAGTCTATATCTCGGCTTCTATAAGTACTAGCTTTAAAAATCCAACGGTTTTGTCTTAGTTTCGACGTTCTGAATCCAACGAGACTATTCCCAAAGTCGTAGCTCTTTTACTAACCGAGATACAAACTTTTGGTTTCCATTTATGTGCACCAAAATCCAAAAGTTTGGAAGTCTATATCTCGGCTTCTATAAGTACTAGCTTTAAAAATTCAACGGTTTTGTCTTAGTTTCGACGTTCTGAATCGAACGAGACTATTTCCAAAGTCGTAGCTCTTTTACTAATCGAGATACAAACTTTTGGTTTCCATATATGTGCACCAAAAACCAAAAGTTTGGAAGTCTATATCTCGGCTTCTATAAGTACTAGCTTTAAAAATCCAACGGTTTTGTCTTAGTTTCGTTATTCTGAATCCAACGAGACTATTCCCAAAGTCGTAGCTTTTTTACTAACCGAGATACAAATTTTTGGTTTCCATTTATGTGCACCAAAATCCAAAAGTTTGGAAGTCTATATCTCGGCTTCTATAAGTACTAGCTTTAAAAATCCAACGATTTTGTCTTAGATTCGACGTTATGAATCCAACGAGACTATTCCCAAAGTCGTAGCTCTTTTACTAACCGAGATACAAACTTTTGGTTTCCATATATGTGCACCAAAAACCCAAAGGTTGGAAGCCTGTATCTCGGCTTCTATAAGTACTAGCTTTAAAAATTTAACGGTTTTATCTTAGTTTCGACGTTCTGAATCCAACGAGACTATTCCCAAAGTCGTAGCTCTTTTACTAACCGAGATACAAACTTTTGGTTTCCATATATGTGCACCAAAAACCCAAAGGTTGGAAGTTTGTATCTCGGCTTCTATAAGTACTAGCTTTAAAAATCCAACGGTTTTATCTTAGTTTCGACGTTCTGAATCCAACGAGACTATTCCCAAAGTCGTAGCTCTTTTACTAACCGAGATACAAACTTTTGGTTTCCATATATGTGCACCAAAAACCCAAAGGTTGGAAGTCTGTATCTCGGCTTTTATAAGTACCAGCTTTAAAAATCCAACGGTTTTGTCTTAGTTTCGTTGTTCTGAATCCAACGAGACTATTCCCAAAGTCGTAGCTCTTTTACTAACCGAGATACAAACTTTTGGTTTCCATATATGTGCACCAAAAACCAAAAGTTTGGAAGTCTATATCTCGGCTTCTATAAGTACTAGCTATAAAAATCCAACGGTTTTGTCTTAGTTTTGACGTTCTGAATCCAACGAGACTATTCTTAAAGTCGTAGCTCTTTTACTAACCGAGATACAAACTTTTGGTTTCCATATATGTGCACCAAAAACCAAAAGTTTGGAAGTCTATATCTCGGCTTCTATAAGTACTAGCTTCAAAAATTTAACGGTTTTGTCTTAGTTTTGACGTTCTGAATCCAACGAGACTATTCCCAAAGTCGTAGCTCTTTTACTAACCGAGATACAAACTTTTGGTTTCCATATATGTGCACCAAAAACCCAAAGGTTGGAAGTCTGTATCTCGGCTTATATAAGTACTAGCTTTAAAAATCCAACGGTTTTATCTTAGTTTCGACGTTCTGAATCCAACGAGACTATTCCCAAAGTCGTAGCTCTTTTACTAACCGAGATACAAACTTTTGGTTTTCATATATGTGCACCAAAAACCAAAAGTTTGGAAGTCTATATCTCGGCTTCTATAAGTACTAGCTTTAAAAATCCAACGGTTTTGTCTTAGTTTCGTTATTCTGAATCCAACGAGACTATTCCCAAAGTCGTAGCTTTTTTACTAACCGAGATACAAATTTTTGGTTTCCATTTATGTGCACCAAAATCCAAAAGCTTTTGGTTTCCATATATGTGCACCAAAAACCCAAAGGTTGGAAGTCTGTATCTCGGCTTCTATGAGTACTAGCTTTAAAAATCCAACGGTTTTGTCTTAGTTTCGTTGTTCTGAATCCAACGAGACTATTCCCAAAGTCGTAGCTCTTTTACTAACCGAGATACAAACTTTTGGTTTCCATATATGTGCACCAAAAACCCAAAGGTTGGAAGTCTGTATCTCGGCTTCTATAAGTACTAGCTTTAAAAATCCAACGGTTTTGTCTTAGTTTCGACGTTCTGAATCCAGCGAGACTATTTCCAAAGTCGTAGCTCTTTTACTAACCGAGATACAAACTTTTGGTTTCCATATATGTGCACCAAAAACCCAAAGGTTGGAAGTCTGTATCTCGGCTTCTATAAGTACTAGCTTTAAAAATCCAACGGTTTTATCTTAGTTTCGACGTTCTGAATTTAACGAGACTATTCCCAAAGTCGTAGCTCTTTTACTAACCGAGATACAAACTTTTGGTTTCCATATATGTGCACCAAAAACCCAAAGGTTGGAAGTCTGTATCTCGGCTTCTATGAGTACTAGCTTTAAAAATCCAACGGTTTTGTCTTAGTTTCGACGTTCTGAATCCAGCGAGACTATTTCCAAAGTCGTAGCTCTTTTACTAACCGAGATACAAACTTTTGGTTTCCATATATGTGCACCAAAAACCCAAAGGTTGGAAGTCTGTATCTCGGCTTTTATAAGTACCAGCTTTAAAAATCCAACGGTTTTGTCTTAGTTTCGTTGTTCTGAATCCAACGAGACTATTCCCAAAGTCGTAGCTCTTTTACTAACCGAGATACAAACTTTTGGTTTCCATATATGTGCACCAAAAACCAAAAGTTTGGAAGTCTATATCTCGGCTTCTATAAGTACTAGCTTCAAAAATTTAACGGTTTTGTCTTAGTTTCGACGTTCTGAATCCAACGAGACTATTCCCAAAGTCGTAGCTCTTTTACTAACCGAGATACAAACTTTTGGTTTCCATATATGTGCACCAAAAACCCAAAGGTTGGAAGTTTGTATCTTGGCTTCTATAAGTACTAGCTTTAAAAATCCAACGGTTTTATCTTAGTTTCGACGTTCTGAATCCAACGAGACTATTCCCAAAGTCGTAGCTCTTTTACTAACCGAGATACAAACTTTTGGTTTCCATATATGTGCACCAAAAACCCAAAGGTTGGAAGTCTGTATCTCGGCTTTTATAAGTACTAGCTTTAAAAATCCAACGGTTTTGTCTTAGTTTTGTTGTTCTGAATCCAACGAGACTATTCCCAAAGTCGTAGCTTTTTTACTAACCGAGATACAAACTTTTGGTTTCCATATATGTGCACCAAAAACCAAAAGTTTGGAAGTCTATATCTCGGCTTCTATAAGTACTAGCTTTAAAAATCCAACGGTTTTGTCTTAGTTTCGACGTTCTGAATCCAACGAGACTATTCCCAAAGTCGTAGCTCTTTTACTAACCGAGATACAAACTTTTGGTTTCCATATATGTGCACCAAAAACCAAAAGTTTGGAAGTCTATATCTCGGCTTCTATAAGTACTAGCTTTAAAAATCCAACGGTTTTGTCTTAGTTTCGTTGTTCTGAATCCAACGAGACTATTCCCAAAGTCGTAGCTTTTTTACTAACCGAGATACAAATTTTTGGTTTCCATTTATGTGCACCAAAATCCAAAAGTTTGGAAGTCTATATCTCGGCTTCTATAAGTACTAGCTTTAAAAATCCAACGGTTTTGTCTTAGTTTCGACGTTCTGAATCCAACGAGACTATTCCCAAAGTCGTAGCTTTTTTACTAACCGAGATACAAACTTTTGGTTTCCATATATGTGCACCAAAAACCCAAAGGTTGGAAGTCTGTATCTCGGCTTCTATAAGTACTAGCTTTAAAAATTCAACGGTTTTATCTTAGTTTCGACGTTCTGAATCCAACGAGACTATTCCCAAAGTCGTAGCTCTTTTACTAACCGAGATACAAACTTTTGGTTTCCATATATGTGCACCAAAAACCCAAAGGTTGGAAGTCTGTATCTCGGCTTTTATAAGTACTAGCTTTAAAAATCCAACGGTTTTGTCTTAGTTTCGTTGTTCTGAATCCAACGAGACTATTCCCAAAGTCGTAGCTTTTTTACTAACCGAGATACAAACTTTTGGTTTCCATATATGTGCACCAAAAACCAAAAGTTTGGAAGTCTATATCTCGGCTTCTATAAGTACTAGCTGTAAAAATCCAACGGTTTTGTCTTAGTTTCGTTATTCTGAATCCAACGAGACTATTCCCAAAGTCGTAGCTTTTTTACTAACCGAGATACAAATTTTTGGTTTCCATTTATGTGCACCAAAATCCAAAAGTTTGGAAGTCTATATCTCGGCTTCTATAAGTACTAGCTTTAAAAATTCAACGGTTTTGTCTTAGTTTCGACGTTCTGAATCGAACGAGACTATTCCCAAAGTCGTAGCTCTTTTACTAATCGAGATACAAACTTTTGGTTTCCATATATGTGCACCAAAAACCAAAAGTTTGGAAGTCTATATCTCGGCTTCTATAAGTACTAGCTTTAAAAATCCAACGGTTTTGTCTTAGTTTCGTTATTCTGAATCCAACGAGACTATTCCCAAAGTCGTAGCTTTTTTACTAACCGAGATACAAATTTTTGGTTTCCATTTATGTGCACCAAAATCCAAAAGTTTGGAAGTCTATATCTCGGCTTCTATAAGTACTAGCTTTAAAAATCCAACGATTTTGTCTTAGTTTCGACGTTATGAATCCAACGAGACTATTCCCAAAGTCGTAGCTCTTTTACTAACCGAGATACAAACTTTTGGTTTCCATATATGTGCACCAAAAACCCAAAGGTTGGAAGCCTGTATCTCGGCTTCTATAAGTACTAGCTTTAAAAATTTAACGGTTTTATCTTAGTTTCGACGTTCTGAATCCAACGAGACTATTCCCAAAGTCGTAGCTCTTTTACTAACCGAGATACAAACTTTTGGTTTCCATATATGTGCACCAAAAACCCAAAGGTTGGAAGTTTGTATCTCGGCTTCTATAAGTACTAGCTTTAAAAATCCAACGGTTTTATCTTAGTTTCGACGTTCTGAATCCAACGAGACTATTCCCAAAGTCGTAGCTCTTTTACTAACCGAGATACAAACTTTTGGTTTCCATATATGTGCACCAAAAACCCAAAGGTTGGAAGTCTGTATCTCGGCTTCTATAAGTACTAGCTTTAAAAATCCAACGGTTTTATCTTAGTTTCGACGTTCTCAATCCAACGAGACTATTCCCAAAGTCGTAGCTCTTTTACTAACCGAGATACAAACTTTTGGTTTCCATATATGTGCACCAAAAACCCAAAGGTTGGAAGTCTGTATCTCGGCTTCTATGAGTACTAGCTTTAAAAATCCAACGGTTTTGTCTTAGTTTCGACGTTCTGAATCCAACGAGACTATTCCCAAAGTCGTAGCTTTTTTACTAACCGAGATACAAACTTTTGGTTTCCATATATGTGCACCAAAAACCCAAAGGTTGGAAGTCTGTATCTCGGCTTATATAAGTACTAGCTTTAAAAATCCAACGGTTTTATCTTAGTTTCGTTGTTCTGAATCCAACGAGACTATTCCCAAAGTCGTAGCTCTTTTACTAACCGAGATACAAACTTTTGGTTTCCATATATGTGCACCAAAATCCAAAAGTTTGGAAGTCTGTATCTCGGCTTCTATGAGTACTAGCTTTAAAAATCCAACGGTTTTGTCTTAGTTTCGACGTTCTGAATCCAGCGAGACTATTTCCAAAGTCGTAGCTCTTTTACTAACCGAGATACAAACTTTTGGTTTCCATATATGTGCACCAAAAACCCAAAGGTTGGAAGTCTGTATCTCGGCTTTTATAAGTACTAGCTTTAAAAATCCAACGGTTTTGTCTTAGTTTCGTTGTTCTGAATCCAACGAGACTATTCCCAAAGTCGTAGCTTTTTTACTAACCGAGATACAAACTTTTGGTTTCCATATATGTGCACCAAAAACCAAAAGTTTGGAAGTCTATATCTCGGCTTCTATAAGTACTAGCTGTAAAAATCCAACGGTTTTGTCTTAGTTTCGTTATTCTGAATCCAACGAGACTATTCCCAAAGTCGTAGCTTTTTTACTAACCGAGATACAAATTTTTGGTTTCCATTTATGTGCACCAAAATCCAAAAGTTTGGAAGTCTATATCTCGGCTTCTATAAGTACTAGCTTTAAAAATTCAACGGTTTTGTCTTAGTTTCGACGTTCTGAATCGAACGAGACTATTCCCAAAGTCGTAGCTCTTTTACTAATCGAGATACAAACTTTTGGTTTCCATATATGTGCACCAAAAACCAAAAGTTTGGAAGTCTATATCTCGGCTTCTATAAGTACTAGCTTTAAAAATCCAACGGTTTTGTCTTAGTTTCGTTATTCTGAATCCAACGAGACTATTCCCAAAGTCGTAGCTTTTTTACTAACCGAGATACAAATTTTTGGTTTCCATTTATGTGCACCAAAATCCAAAAGTTTGGAAGTCTATATCTCGGCTTCTATAAGTACTAGCTTTAAAAATCCAACGATTTTGTCTTAGTTTCGACGTTATGAATCCAACGAGACTATTCCCAAAGTCGTAGCTCTTTTACTAACCGAGATACAAACTTTTGGTTTCCATATATGTGCACCAAAAACCCAAAGGTTGGAAGCCTGTATCTCGGCTTCTATAAGTACTAGCTTTAAAAATTTAACGGTTTTATCTTAGTTTCGACGTTCTGAATCCAACGAGACTATTCCCAAAGTCGTAGCTCTTTTACTAACCGAGATACAAACTTTTGGTTTCCATATATGTGCACCAAAAACCCAAAGGTTGGAAGTTTGTATCTCGGCTTCTATAAGTACTAGCTTTAAAAATCCAACGGTTTTATCTTAGTTTCGACGTTCTGAATCCAACGAGACTATTCCCAAAGTCGTAGCTCTTTTACTAACCGAGATACAAACTTTTGGTTTCCATATATGTGCACCAAAAACCCAAAGGTTGGAAGTCTGTATCTCGGCTTCTATAAGTACTAGCTTTAAAAATCCAACGGTTTTATCTTAGTTTCGACGTTCTCAATCCAACGAGACTATTCCCAAAGTCGTAGCTCTTTTACTAACCGAGATACAAACTTTTGGTTTCCATATATGTGCACCAAAAACCCAAAGGTTGGAAGTCTGTATCTCGGCTTCTATGAGTACTAGCTTTAAAAATCCAACGGTTTTGTCTTAGTTTCGACGTTCTGAATCCAGCGAGACTATTTCCAAAGTCGTAGCTCTTTTACTAACCGAGATACAAACTTTTGGTTTCCATATATGTGCACCAAAAACCCAAAGGTTGGAAGTCTGTATCTCGGCTTTTATAAGTACCAGCTTTAAAAATCCAACGGTTTTGTCTTAGTTTCGTTGTTCTGAATCCAACGAGACTATTCCCAAAGTCGTAGCTCTTTTACTAACCGAGATACAAACTTTTGGTTTCCATATATGTGCACCAAAAACCAAAAGTTTGGAAGTCTATATCTCGGCTTCTATAAGTACTAGCTTTAAAAATCCAACGGTTTTGTCTTAGTTTTGACGTTCTGAATCCAACGAGACTATTCTTAAAGTCGTAGCTCTTTTACTAACCGAGATACAAACTTTTGGTTTCCATATATGTGCACCAAAAACCAAAAGTTTGGAAGTCTATATCTCGGCTTCTATAAGTACTAGCTTCAAAAATTTAACGGTTTTGTCTTAGTTTCGACGTTCTGAATCCAACGAGACTATTCCCAAAGTCGTAGCTCTTTTACTAACCGAGATACAAACTTTTGGTTTCCATATATGTGCACCAAAAACCCAAAGGTTGGAAGTTTGTATCTTGGCTTCTATAAGTACTAGCTTTAAAAATCCAACGGTTTTATCTTAGTTTCGACGTTCTGAATCCAACGAGACTATTCTCAAAGTCGTAGCTCTTTTACTAACCGAGATACAAACTTTTGGTTTCCATATATGTGCACCAAAAACCCAAAGGTTGGAAGTCTGTATCTCGGCTTCTATAAGTACTAGCTTTAAAAATCCAACGGTTTTATCTTAGTTTCGACGTTCTGAATCCAACGAGACTATTTCCAAAGTCGTAGCTCTTTTACTAACCGAGATACAAACTTTTGGTTTCCATATATGTGCACCAAAAACTCAAAGGTTGGAAGTCTGTATCTCGGCTTCTATGAGTACTAGCTTTAAAAATCCAACGGTTTTGTCTTAGTTTCGTTGTTCTGAATCCAACGAGACTATTCCCAAAGTCGTAGCTCTTTTACTAACCGAGATACAAACTTTTGGTTTCCATATATGTGCACCAAAAACCAAAAGTTTGGAAGTCTATATCTCGGCTTCTATAAGTACTAGCTTTAAAAATCTAACGGTTTTGTCTTAGTTTTGACGTTCTGAATCCAACGAGACTATTCTCAAAGTCGTAGATCTTTTACTAACCGAGATACAAACTTTTGGTTTCCATATATGTGCACCAAAAACCAAAAGTTTGGAAGTCTATTTCTCGGCTTCTATAAGTACTAGCTTCAAAAATTTAACGGTTTTGTCTTAGTTTCGACGTTCTGAATCCAACGAGACTATTCCCAAAGTCGTAGCTCTTTTACTAACCGAGATACAAACTTTTGGTTTCCATATGTGTGCACCAAAAACCCAAAGGTTGGAAGTCTGTATCTCGGCTTTTATAAGTACTAGCTTTAAAAATCCAACGGTTTTGTCTTAGTTTTGTTGTTCTGAATCCAACGAGACTATTCCCAAAGTCGTAGCTTTTTTACTAACCGAGATACAAACTTTTGGTTTCCATATATGTGCACCAAAAACCAAAAGTTTGGAAGTCTATATCTCGGCTTCTATAAGTACTAGCTTTAAAAATCCAACGGTTTTGTCTTAGTTTCGACGTTCTGAATCCAACGAGACTATTCCCAAAGTCGTAGCTCTTTTACTAACCGAGATACAAACTTTTGGTTTCCATATATGTGCACCAAAAACCAAAAGTTTGGAAGTCTATATCTCGGCTTCTATAAGTACTAGCTTTAAAAATCCAACGGTTTTGTCTTAGTTTCGTTGTTCTGAATCCAACGAGACTATTCCCAAAGTCGTAGCTTTTTTACTAACCGAGATACAAATTTTTGGTTTCCATTTATGTGCACCAAAATCCAAAAGTTTGGAAGTCTATATCTCGGCTTCTATAAGTACTAGCTTTAAAAATCCAACGGTTTTGTCTTAGTTTCGACGTTCTGAATCCAACGAGACTATTCCCAAAGTCGTAGCTTTTTTACTAACCGAGATACAAACTTTTGGTTTCCATATATGTGCACCAAAAACCCAAAGGTTGGAAGTCTGTATCTCGGCTTCTATAAGTACTAGCTTTAAAAATTCAACGGTTTTATCTTAGTTTCGACGTTCTGAATCCAACGAGACTATTCCCAAAGTCGTAGCTCTTTTACTAACCGAGATACAAACTTTTGGTTTCCATATATGTGCACCAAAAACCAAAAGTTTGGAAGTCTATATCTCGGCTTCTATAAGTACTAGCTTTAAAAATCCAACGGTTTTGTCTTAGTTTCGACGTTCTGAATCCAACGAGACTATTCCCAAAGTCGTAGCTTTTTTACTAACCGAGATACAAACTTTTGGTTTCCATATATGTGCACCAAAAACCCAAAGGTTGGAAGTCTGTATCTCGGCTTTTATAAGTACTAGCTTTAAAAATCCAACGGTTTTGTCTTAGTTTCGTTGTTCTGAATCGAACGAGACTATTCCCAAAGTCGTAGCTCTTTTACTAATCGAGATACAAACTTTTGGTTTCCATATATGTGCACCAAAAACCAAAAGTTTGGAAGTCTATATCTCGGCTTCTATAAGTACTAGCTTTAAAAATCCAACGGTTTTGTCTTAGTTTCGTTATTCTGAATCCAACGAGACTATTCCCAAAGTCGTAGCTTTTTTACTAACCGAGATACAAATTTTTGGTTTCCATTTATGTGCACCAAAATCCAAAAGTTTGGAAGTCTATATCTCGGCTTCTATAAGTACTAGCTTTAAAAATCCAACGATTTTGTCTTAGTTTCGACGTTATGAATCCAACGAGACTATTCCCAAAGTCGTAGCTCTTTTACTAACCGGGATACAAACTTTTGGTTTCCATATATGTGCACCAAAAACCCAAAGGTTGGAAGCCTGTATCTCGGCTTCTATAAGTACTAGCTTTAAAAATTCAACGGTTTTATCTTAGTTTCGACGTTCTGAATCCAACGAGACTATTCCCAAAGTCGTAGCTCTTTTACTAATCGAGATACAAACTTTTGGTTTCCATATATGTGCACCAAAAACCAAAAGTTTGGAAGTCTATATCTCGGCTTCTATAAGTACTAGCTTTAAAAATCCAACGGTTTTGTCTTAGTTTCGTTATTCTGAATCCAACGAGACTATTCCCAAAGTCGTAGCTTTTTTACTAACCGAGATACAAATTTTTGGTTTCCATTTATGTGCACCAAAATCCAAAAGTTTGGAAGTCTATATCTCGGCTTCTATAAGTACTAGCTTTAAAAATTCAACGGTTTTGTCTTAGTTTCGACGTTCTGAATCGAACGAGACTATTCTTAAAGTCGTAGCTCTTTTACTAATCGAGATACAAACTTTTGGTTTCCATATATGTGCACCAAAAACCAAAAGTTTGGAAGTCTATATCTCGGCTTCTATAAGTACTAGCTTTAAAAATCCAACGGTTTTGTCTTAGTTTCGTTATTCTGAATCCAACGAGACTATTCCCAAAGTCGTAGCTTTTTTACTAACCGAGATACAAATTTTTGGTTTCCATTTATGTGCACCAAAATCCAAAAGTTTGGAAGTCTATATCTCGGCTTCTATAAGTACTAGCTTTAAAAATCCAACGATTTTGTCTTAGTTTCGACGTTATGAATCCAACGAGACTATTCCCAAAGTCGTAGCTCTTTTACTAACCGAGATACAAACTTTTGGTTTCCATATATGTGCACCAAAAACCCAAAGGTTGGAAGTCTGTATCTCGGCTTCTATAAGTACTAGCTTTAAAAATCCAACGGTTTTATCTTAGTTTCGACGTTCTGAATCCAACGAGACTATTCCCAAAGTCGTAGCTCTTTTACTAACCGAGATACAAACTTTTGGTTTCCATATATGTGCACCAAAAACCCAAAGGTTGGAAGTCTGTATCTCGGCTTCTATGAGTACTAGCTTTAAAAATCCAACGGTTTTGCCTTAGTTTCGACGTTCTGAATCCAACGAGACTATTCCCAAAGTCGTAGCTCTTTTACTAACCGAGATACAAACTTTTGGTTTCCATATATGTGCACCAAAAACCCAAAGGTTGGAAGTCTGTATCTCGGCTTCTATGAGTACTAGCTTTAAAAATCCAACGGTTTTCTCTTAGTTTCGTTGTTCTGAATCCAAGGAGACTATTCCCAAAGTCGTAGCTCTTTTACTAACCGAGATACAAACTTTTGGTTTCCATATATGTGCACCAAAAACCCAAAGGTTGGAAGTCTGTATCTCGGCTTTTATAAGTACTAGCTTTAAAAATCCAACGGTTTTGTCTTAGTTTCGACGTTCTGAATCCAACGAGACTATTCCCAAAGTCGTAGCTCTTTTACTAACCGAGATACAAACTTTTGGTTTCCATATATGTGCACCAAAAACCAAAAGTTTGGAAGTCTATATCTCGGCTTCTATAAGTACTAGCTTTAAAAATCCAACGGTTTTGTCTTAGTTTCGACGTTCTAAATCCAACGAGACTATTCCCAAAGTCGTAGCTCTTTTACTAACCGAGATACAAACTTTTGGTTTCCATATATGTGCACCAAAAACCCAAAGGTTGGAAGTTTGTATCTCGGCTTCTATAAGTACTAGCTTTAAAAATCCAACGGTTTTATCTTAGTTTCGACGTTCTGAATCCAACGAGACTATTCCCAAAATCGTAGCTCTTTTACTAACCGAGATACAATCTTTTGGTTTCCATATATGTGCACCAAAAACCCAAAGGTTGGAAGTCTGTATCTCGGCTTCTATAAATACTAGCTTTAAAAATCCAACGGTTTTATCTTAGTTTCGACGTTCTGAATCCAACGAGACTATTCCCAAAGTCGTAGCTCTTTTACTAACCGAGATACAAACTTTTGGTTTCCATATATGTGCACCAAAAACCCAAAGGTTGGAAGTCTGTATCTCGGCTTTTATAAGTACTAGCTTTAAAAATCCAACGGTTTTGTCTTAGTTTCGTTGTTCTGAATCCAAGGAGACTATTCCCAAAGTCGTAGCTCTTTTACTAACCGAGATACAAACTTTTGGTTTCCATATATGTGCACCAAAAACCAAAAGTTTGGAAGTCTATATCTCGGCTTCTATAAGTACTAGCTTTAAAAATCCAACGGTTTTGTCTTAGTTTCGACGTTCTAAATCCAACGAGACTATTCCCAAAGTCGTAGCTCTTTTACTAACCAAGATACAAACTTTTGGTTTCCATATATGTGCACCAAAAACCCAAAGGTTGGAAGTTTGTATCTCGGCTTCTATAAGTACTAGCTTTAAAAATCCAACGGTTTTATCTTAGTTTCGACGTTCTGAATCCAACGAGACTATTCCCAAAATCGTAGCTCTTTTACTAACCGAGATACAAACTTTTGGTTTCCATATATGTGCACCAAAAACCCAAAGGTTGGAAGTCTGTATCTCGGCTTCTATAAATACTAGCTTTAAAAATCCAACGGTTTTATCTTAGTTTCGACGTTCTGAATCCAACGAGACTATTCCCAAAGTCGTAGCTCTTTTACTAACCGAGATACAAACTTTTGGTTTCCATATATGTGCACCAAAAACCCAAAGGTTGGAAGTCTGTATCTCGGCTTCTATGAGTACTAGCTTTAAAAATCCAACGGTTTTGTCTTAGTTTCGTTGTTCTGAATCCAAGGAGACTATTCCCAAAGTCGTAGCTCTTTTACTAACCGAGATACAAACTTTTGGTTTCCATATATGTGCACCAAAAACCAAAAGTTTGGAAGTCTATATCTCGGCTTCTATAAGTACTAGCTTTAAAAATCCAACGGTTTTGTCTTAGTTTCGACGTTCTAAATCCAACGAGACTATTCCCAAAGTCGTAGCTCTTTTACTAACCGAGATACAAACTTTTGGTTTCCATATATGTGCACCAAAAACCCAAAGGTTGGAAGTTTGTATCTCGGCTTCTATAAGTACTAGCTTTAAAAATCCAACGGTTTTATCTTAGTTTCGACGTTCTGAATCCAACGAGACTATTCCCAAAATCGTAGCTCTTTTACTAACCGAGATACAAACTTTTGGTTTCCATATATGTGCACCAAAAACCCAAAGGTTGGAAGTCTGTATCTCGGCTTCTATAAATACTAGCTTTAAAAATCCAACGGTTTTATCTTAGTTTCGACGTTCTGAATCCAACGAGACTATTCCCAAAGTCGTAGCTCTTTTACTAACCGAGATACAAACTTTTGGTTTCCATATATGTGCACCAAAAACCCAAAGGTTGGAAGTCTGTATCTCGGCTTCTATGAGTACTAGCTTTAAAAATCCAACGGTTTTGTCTTAGTTTCGTTGTTCTGAATCCAACGAGACTATTCCCAAAGTCGTAGCTCTTTTACTAACCGAGATACAAACTTTTGGTTTCCATATATGTGCACCAAAAACCCAAAGGTTGGAAGTTTGTATCTCGGCTTCTATAAGTACTAGCTTTAAAAATCCAACGGTTTTATCTTAGTTTCGACGTTCTGAATCCAACGAGACTATTCCCAAAGTCGTAGCTCTTTTACTAACCGAGATACAAACTTTTGGTTTCCATATATGTGCACCAAAAACCCAAAGGTTGGAAGTCTGTATCTCGGCTTCTATAAGTACTAGCTTTAAAAATCCAACGGTTTTATCTTAGTTTCGACGTTCTGAATCCAACGAGACTATTCCCAAAGTCGTAGCTCTTTTACTAACCGAGATACAAACTTTTGGTTTCCATATATGTGCACCAAAAACCCAAAGGTTGGAAGTCTGTATCTCGGCTTCTATAAGTACTAGCTTTAAAAATCCAACGGTTTTATCTTAGTTTCGACGTTCTGAATCCAACGAGACTATTCCCAAAGTCGTAGCTCTTTTACTAACCGAGATACAAACTTTTGGTTTCCATATATGTGCACCAAAAACCCAAAGGTTGGAAGTCTGTATCTCGGCTTCTATAAGTACTAGCTTTAAAAATCCAACAATTTTATCTTAGTTTCGACGTTCTGAATCCAACGAGACTATTCTCAAAGTCGTAGCTCTTTTACTAACCGAGATACAAACTTTTGGTTTTCATATATGTGCACCAAAAACCCAAAGGTTGGAAGTTTGTATCTTGGCTTCTATAAGTACTAGCTTTAAAAATCCAACGGTTTTATCTTAGTTTTGACGTTCTGAATCCAACGAGACTATTCTCAAAGTCGTAGCTCTTTTACTAACCGAGATACAAACTTTTGGTTTTCATATATGTGCACCAAAAACCCAAAGGTTGGAAGTTTGTATCTTGGCTTCTATAAGTACTAGCTTTAAAAATCCAACGGTTTTATCTTAGTTTCGACGTTCTGAATCCAACGAGACTATTCCCAAAGTCGTAGCTCTTTTACTAACCGAGATACAAACTTTTGGTTTTCATATATGTGCACCAAAAACCCAAAGGTTGGAAGTTTGTATCTTGGCTTCTATAAGTACTAGCTTTAAAAATCCAACGGTTTTATCTTAGTTTCGACGTTCTGAATCCAACGAGACTATTCCCAAAGTCGTAGCTCTTTTACTAACCGAAGTCTGTATCTCGGCTTCTATAAGTACTAGCTTTAAAAATCCAACGGTTTTATCTTAGTTTCGACGTTCTGAATCCAACAAGACTATTCCCAAAGTCGTAGCTCTTTTACTAACCGAGATACAAACTTTTGGTTTCCATATATGTGCACCAAAAACCCAAAGGTTGGAAGTCTGTATCTCGGCTTCTATAAGTACTAGCTTTAAAAATCCAACGGTTTTATCTTAGTTTCGACGTTCTGAATCCAACGAGACTATTCTTAAAGTCGTAGCTCTTTTACTAACCGAGATACAAACTTTTGGTTTCCATATATGTGCACCAAAAACCCAAAGGTTGGAAGTCTGTATCTCGGCTTCTATGAGTACTAGCTTTAAAAATCCAACGGTTTTGTCTTAGTTTCGACGTTCTGAATCCAACGAGACTATTCCCAAAGTCGTAGCTCTTTTACTAACCGAGATACAAACTTTTGGTTTTCATATATGTGCACCAAAAACCCAAAGGTTGGAAGTTTGTATCTTGGCTTCTATAAGTACTAGCTTTAAAAATCCAACGGTTTTATCTTAGTTTCGACGTTCTGAATCCAACGAGACTATTCCCAAAGTCGTAGCTCTTTTACTAACCGAGATACAAACTTTTGGTTTTCATATATGTGCACCAAAAACCCAAAGGTTGGAAGTTTGTATCTTGGCTTCTATAAGTACTAGCTTTAAAAATCCAACAGTTTTATCTTAGTTTCGACGTTCTGAATCCAACGAGACTATTCTCAAAGTCGTAGCTCTTTTACTAACCGAGATACAAACTTTTGGTTTTCATATATGTGCACCAAAAACCCAAAGGTTGGAAGTTTGTATCTTGGCTTCTATAAGTACTAGCTTTAAAAATCCAACGGTTTTATCTTAGTTTCGACGTTCTGAATCCAACGAGACTATTCTCAAACTCGTAGCTCTTTTACTAACCGAGATACAAACTTTTGGTTTTCATATATGTGCACCAAAAACCCAAAGGTTGGAAAATTGTATCTTGGCTTCTATAAGTACTAGCTTTAAAAATCCAACGGTTTTATCTTAGTTTCGACGTTCTGAATCCAACGAGACTATTCTCAAAGTCGTAGCTCTTTTACTAACCGAGATACAAACTTTTGGTTTCCATATATGTGCACCAAAAACCCAAAGGTTGGAAGTCTGTATCTCGGCTTCTATGAGTACTAGCTTTAAAAATCCAACGGTTTTGTCTTAGTTTCGTTGTTCTGAATCCAACGAGACTATTCCCAAAGTCGTAGCTCTTTTACTAACCGAGATACAAACTTTTGGTTTCCATATATGTGCACCAAAAACCAAAAGTTTGGAAGTCTATATCTCGGCTTCTATAAGTACTAGCTTTAAAAATCTAACGGTTTTGTCTTAGTTTCGACGTTCTGAATCCAACGAGACTATTCCCAAAGTCGTAGCTCTTTTACTAACCGAGATACAAACTTTTGGTTTCCATATATGTGCACCAAAAACCCAAAGGTTGGAAGTCTGTATCTCGGCTTCTATGAGTACTAGCTTTAAAAATCCAACGGTTTTGTCTTAGTTTCGTTGTTCTGAATCCAACGAGACTATTCCCAAAGTCGTAGCTCTTTTACTAACCGAGATACAAACTTTTGGTTTCCATATATGTGCACCAAAAACCAAAAGTTTGGAAGTCTATATCTCGGCTTCTATAAGTACTAGCTTTAAAAATCTAACGGTTTTGTCTTAGTTTCGACGTTCTGAATCCAACGAGACTATTCCCAAAGTCGTAGCTCTTTTACTAACCGAGATACAAACTTTTGGTTTCCATATATGTGCACCAAAAACCCAAAGGTTGGAAGTCTGTATCTCGGCTTCTATGAGTACTAGCTTTAAAAATCCAACGGTTTTCTCTTAGTTTCGTTGTTCTGAATCCAACAAGACTATTCCCAAAGTCGTAGCTCTTTTACTAACCGAGATACAAACTTTTGGTTTCCATATATGTGCACCAAAAACCCAAAGGTTGGAAGTTTGTATCTTGGCTTCTATAAGTACTAGCTTTAAAAATCCAACGGTTTTGTCTTAGTTTCGACGTTCTGAATCCAGCGAGACTATTCCCAAAGTCGTAGCTCTTTTACTAACCGAGATACAAACTTTTGGTTTCCATATATGTGCACCAAAAACCCAAAGGTTGGAAGTCTGTATCTCGGCTTCTATAAGTACTAGCTTTAAAAATCCAACGGTTTTATCTTAGTTTCGACGTTCTGAATCCAACGAGACTATTCCTAAAGTCGTAGCTCTTTTACTAACCGAGATACAAACTTTTGGTTTCCATATATGTGCACCAAAAACCCAAAGGTTGGAAGTCTGTATCTCGGCTTCTATGAATACTAGCTTTAAAAATCCAACGGTTTTGTCTTAGTTTCGACGTTCTGAATCCAACGAGACTATTCCCAAAGTCGTAGCTCTTTTACTAACCGAGATACAAACTTTTGGTTTCCATATATGTGCACCAAAAACCCAAAGGTTGGAAGTCTGTATCTCGGCTTTTATAAGTACTAGCTTTAAAAATCCAACGGTTTTGTCTTAGTTTCGTTGTTCTGAATCCAAGGAGACTATTCCCAAAGTCGTAGCTCTTTTACTAACCGAGATACAAACTTTTGGTTTCCATATATGTGCACCAAAAACCAAAAGTTTGGAAGTCTATATCTCGGCTTCTATAAGTACTAGCTTTAAAAATCCAACGGTTTTGTCTTAGTTTCGACGTTCTAAATCCAACGAGACTATTCCCAAAGTCGTAGCTCTTTTACTAACCGAGATACAAACTTTTGGTTTCCATATATGTGCACCAAAAACCCAAAGGTTGGAAGTTTGTATCTCGGCTTCTATAAGTACTAGCTTTAAAAATCCAACGGTTTTATCTTAGTTTCGACGTTCTGAATCCAACGAGACTATTCCCAAAATCGTAGCTCTTTTACTAACCGAGATACAAACTTTTGGTTTCCATATATGTGCACCAAAAACCCAAAGGTTGGAAGCCTGTATCTCGGCTTCTATAAGTACTAGCTTTAAAAATTTAACGGTTTTATCTTAGTTTCGACGTTCTGAATCCAACGAGACTATTCCCAAAGTCGTAGCTCTTTTACTAACCGAGATACAAACTTTTGGTTTCCATATATGTGCACCAAAAACCCAAAGGTTGGAAGTTTGTATCTCGGCTTCTATAAGTACTAGCTTTAAAAATCCAACGGGTTTATCTTAGTTTCGACGTTCTGAATCCAACGAGACTATTCCCAAAGTCGTAGCTCTTTTACTAACCGAGATACAAACTTTTGGTTTCCATATATGTGCACCAAAAACCCAAAGGTTGGAAGTCTGTATCTCGGCTTCTATAAGTACTAGCTTTAAAAATCCAACGGTTTTATCTTAGTTTCGACGTTCTGAATCCAACGAGACTATTCCCAAAGTCGTAGCTCTTTTACTAACCGAGATACAAACTTTTGGTTTCCATATATGTGCACCAAAAACCCAAAGGTTGGAAGTCTGTATCTCGGCTTCTATGAGTACTAGCTTTAAAAATCCAACGGTTTTGTCTTAGTTTCGACGTTCTGAATCCAACGAGACTATTCCCAAAGTCGTAGCTTTTTTACTAACCGAGATACAAACTTTTGGTTTCCATATATGTGCACCAAAAACCCAAAGGTTGGAAGTCTGTATCTCGGCTTATATAAGTACTAGCTTTAAAAATCCAACGGTTTTATCCTAGTTTCGACGTTCTGAATCCAACGAGACTATTCCCAAAGTCGTAGCTCTTTTACTAACCGAGATACAAACTTTTGGTTTCCATATATGTGCACCAAAAACCCAAAGGTTGGAAGTCTGTATCTCGGCTTCTATGAGTACTAGCTTTAAAAATCCAACGGTTTTCTCTTAGTTTCGTTGTTCTGAATCCAACGAGACTATTCCCAAAGTCGTAGCTCTTTTACTAACCGAGATACAAACTTTTGGTTTCCATATATGTGCACCAAAAACCCAAAGGTTGGAAGTTTGTATCTTGGCTTCTATAAGTACTAGCTTTAAAAATCCAACGGTTTTGTCTTAGTTTCGACGTTCTGAATCCAGCGAGACTATTCCCAAAGTCGTAGCTCTTTTACTAACCGAGATACAAACTTTTGGTTTCCATATATGTGCACCAAAAACCCAAAGGTTGGAAGTCTGTATCTCGGCTTCTATAAGTACTAGCTTTAAAAATCCAACGGTTTTATCTTAGTTTCGACGTTCTGAATCCAACGAGACTATTCCTAAAGTCGTAGCTCTTTTACTAACCGAGATACAAACTTTTGGTTTCCATATATGTGCACCAAAAACCCAAAGGTTGGAAGTCTGTATCTCGGCTTCTATGAATACTAGCTTTAAAAATCCAACGGTTTTGTCTTAGTTTCGACGTTCTGAATCCAACGAGACTATTCCCAAAGTCGTAGCTCTTTTACTAACCGAGATACAAACTTTTGGTTTCCATATATGTGCACCAAAAACCCAAAGGTTGGAAGTCTGTATCTCGGCTTTTATAAGTACTAGCTTTAAAAATCCAACGGTTTTGTCTTAGTTTCGTTGTTCTGAATCCAAGGAGACTATTCCCAAAGTCGTAGCTCTTTTACTAACCGAGATACAAACTTTTGGTTTCCATATATGTGCACCAAAAACCAAAAGTTTGGAAGTCTATATCTCGGCTTCTATAAGTACTAGCTTCAAAAATTTAACGGTTTTGTCTTAGTTTCGACGTTCTGAATCCAACGAGACTATTCCCAAAGTCGTAGCTCTTTTACTAACCGAGATACAAACTTTTGGTTTCCATATATGTGCACCAAAAACCCAAAGGTTGGAAGTCTGTATCTCGGCTTCTATGAGTACTAGCTTTAAAAATCCAACGGTTTTGTCTTAGTTTCGTTGTTCTGAATCCAACGAGACTATTCCCAAAGTCGTAGCTCTTTTACTAACCGAGATACAAACTTTTGGTTTCCATATATGTGCACCAAAAACCAAAAGTTTGGAAGTCTATATCTCGGCTTCTATAAGTACTAGCTTTAAAAATCTAACGGTTTTGTCTTAGTTTTGACGTTCTGAATCCAACGAGACTATTCTCAAAGTCGTAGATCTTTTACTAACCGAGATACAAACTTTTGGTTTCCATATATGTGCACCAAAAACCAAAAGTTTGGAAGTCTATTTCTCGGCTTCTATAAGTACTAGCTTCAAAAATTTAACGGTTTTGTCTTAGTTTCGACGTTCTGAATCCAACGAGACTATTCCCAAAGTCGTAGCTCTTTTACTAACCGAGATACAAACTTTTGGTTTCCATATGTGTGCACCAAAAACCCAAAGGTTGGAAGTCTGTATCTCGGCTTTTATAAGTACTAGCTTTAAAAATCCAACGGTTTTGTCTTAGTTTTGTTGTTCTGAATCCAACGAGACTATTCCCAAAGTCGTAGCTTTTTTACTAACCGAGATACAAACTTTTGGTTTCCATATATGTGCACCAAAAACCAAAAGTTTGGAAGTCTATATCTCGGCTTCTATAAGTACTAGCTTTAAAAATCCAACGGTTTTGTCTTAGTTTCGTTATTCTGAATCCAACGAGACTATTCCCAAAGTCGTAGCTTTTTTACTAACCGAGATACAAATTTTTGGTTTCCATTTATGTGCACCAAAATCCAAAAGTTTGGAAGTCTATATCTCGGCTTCTATAAGTACTAGCTTTAAAAATCCAACGATTTTGTCTTAGTTTCGACGTTATGAATCCAACGAGACTATTCCCAAAGTCGTAGCTCTTTTACTAACCGAGATACAAACTTTTGGTTTCCATATATGTGCACCAAAAACCCAAAGGTTGGAAGCCTGTATCTCGGCTTCTATAAGTACTAGCTTTAAAAATTCAACGGTTTTATCTTAGTTTCGACGTTCTGAATCCAACGAGACTATTCCCAAAGTCGTAGCTCTTTTACTAATCGAGATACAAACTTTTGGTTTCCATATATGTGCACCAAAAACCAAAAGTTTGGAAGTCTATATCTCGGCTTCTATAAGTACTAGCTTTAAAAATCCAACGGTTTTGTCTTAGTTTCGTTATTCTGAATCCAACGAGACTATTCCCAAAGTCGTAGCTTTTTTACTAACCGAGATACAAATTTTTGGTTTCCATTTATGTGCACCAAAATCCAAAAGTTTGGAAGTCTATATCTCGGCTTCTATAAGTACTAGCTTTAAAAATTCAACGGTTTTGTCTTAGTTTCGACGTTCTGAATCGAACGAGACTATTCCCAAAGTCGTAGCTCTTTTACTAATCGAGATACAAACTTTTGGTTTCCATATATGTGCACCAAAAACCAAAAGTTTGGAAGTCTATATCTCGGCTTCTATAAGTACTAGCTTTAAAAATCCAACGGTTTTGTCTTAGTTTCGTTATTCTGAATCCAACGAGACTATTCCCAAAGTCGTAGCTTTTTTACTAACCGAGATACAAATTTTTGGTTTCCATTTATGTGCACCAAAATCCAAAAGTTTGGAAGTCTATATCTCGGCTTCTATAAGTACTAGCTTTAAAAATCCAACGATTTTGTCTTAGTTTCGACGTTATGAATCCAACGAGACTATTCCCAAAGTCGTAGCTCTTTTACTAACCGAGATACAAACTTTTGGTTTCCATATATGTGCACCAAAAACCCAAAGGTTGGAAGCCTGTATCTCGGCTTCTATAAGTACTCGCTTTAAAAATTTAACGGTTTTATCTTAGTTTCGACGTTCTGAATCCAACGAGACTATTCCCAAAGTCGTAGCTCTTTTACTAACCGAGATACAAACTTTTGGTTTCCATATATGTGCACCAAAAACCCAAAGGTTGGAAGTTTGTATCTCGGCTTCTATAAGTACTAGCTTTAAAAATCCAACGGTTTTATCTTAGTTTCGACGTTCTGAATCCAACGAGACTATTCCCAAAGTCGTAGCTCTTTTACTAACCGAGATACAAACTTTTGGTTTCCATATATGTGCACCAAAAACCCAAAGGTTGGAAGTCTGTATCTCGGCTTCTATAAGTACTAGCTTTAAAAATCCAACGGTTTTATCTTAGTTTCGACGTTCTGAATCCAACGAGACTATTCCCAAAGTCGTAGCTCTTTTACTAACCGAGATACAAACTTTTGGTTTCCATATATGTGCACCAAAAACCCAAAGGTTGGAAGTCTGTATCTCGGCTTCTATGAGTACTAGCTTTAAAAATCCAACGGTTTTGTCTTAGTTTCGACGTTCTGAATCCAACGAGACTATTCCCAAAGTCGTAGCTTTTTTACTAACCGAGATACAAACTTTTGGTTTCCATATATGTGCACCAAAAACCCAAAGGTTGGAAGTCTGTATCTCGGCTTATATAAGTACTAGCTTTAAAAATCCAACGGTTTTATCCTAGTTTCGACGTTCTGAATCCAACGAGACTATTCCCAAAGTCGTAGCTCTTTTACTAACCGAGATACAAACTTTTGGTTTCCATATATGTGCACCAAAAACCCAAAGGTTGGAAGTCTGTATCTCGGCTTCTATGAGTACTAGCTTTAAAAATCCAACGGTTTTTTCTTAGTTTCGTTGTTCTGAATCCAACGAGACTATTCCCAAAGTCGTAGCTCTTTTACTAACCGAGATACAAACTTTTGGTTTCCATATATGTGCACCAAAAACCCAAAGGTTGGAAGTTTGTATCTTGGCTTCTATAAGTACTAGCTTTAAAAATCCAACGGTTTTGTCTTAGTTTCGACGTTCTGAATCCAGCGAGACTATTCCCAAAGTCGTAGCTCTTTTACTAACCGAGATACAAACTTTTGGTTTCCATATATGTGCACCAAAAACCCAAAGGTTGGAAGTCTGTATCTCGGCTTCTATAAGTACTAGCTTTAAAAATCCAACGGTTTTATCTTAGTTTCGACGTTCTGAATCCAACGAGACTATTCCTAAAGTCGTAGCTCTTTTACTAACCGAGATACAAACTTTTGGTTTCCATATATGTGCACCAAAAACCCAAAGGTTGGAAGTCTGTATCTCGGCTTCTATGAATACTAGCTTTAAAAATCCAACGGTTTTGTCTTAGTTTCGACGTTCTGAATCCAACGAGACTATTCCCAAAGTCGTAGCTCTTTTACTAACCGAGATACAAACTTTTGGTTTCCATATATGTGCACCAAAAACCCAAAGGTTGGAAGTCTGTATCTCGGCTTTTATAAGTACTAGCTTTAAAAATCCAACGGTTTTGTCTTAGTTTCGTTGTTCTGAATCCAAGGAGACTATTCCCAAAGTCGTAGCTCTTTTACTAACCGAGATACAAACTTTTGGTTTCCATATATGTGCACCAAAAACCAAAAGTTTGGAAGTCTATATCTCGGCTTCTATAAGTACTAGCTTTAAAAATCCAACGGTTTTGTCTTAGTTTCGACGTTCTAAATCCAACGAGACTATTCCCAAAGTCGTAGCTCTTTTACTAACCGAGATACAAACTTTTGGTTTCCATATATGTGCACCAAAAACCCAAAGGTTGGAAGTTTGTATCTCGGCTTCTATAAGTACTAGCTTTAAAAATCCAACGGTTTTATCTTAGTTTCGACGTTCTGAATCCAACGAGACTATTCCCAAAATCGTTGCTCTTTTACTAACCGAGATACAAACTTTTGGTTTCCATATATGTGCACCAAAAACCCAAAGGTTGGAAGCCTGTATCTCGGCTTCTATAAGTACTAGCTTTAAAAATTTAACGGTTTTATCTTAGTTTCGACGTTCTGAATCCAACGAGACTATTCCCAAAGTCGTAGCTCTTTTACTAACCGAGATACAAACTTTTGGTTTCCATATATGTGCACCAAAAACCCAAAGGTTGGAAGTTTGTATCTCGGCTTCTATAAGTACTAGCTTTAAAAATCCAACGGTTTTATCTTAGTTTCGACGTTCTGAATCCAACGAGACTATTCCCAAAGTCGTAGCTCTTTTACTAACCGAGATACAAACTTTTGGTTTCCATATATGTGCACCAAAAACCCAAAGGTTGGAAGTCTGTATCTCGGCTTCTATAAGTACTAGCTTTAAAAATCCAACGGTTTTATCTTAGTTTCGACGTTCTGAATCCAACGAGACTATTCCCAAAGTCGTAGCTCTTTTACTAACCGAGATACAAACTTTTGGTTTCCATATATGTGCACCAAAAACCCAAAGGTTGGAAGTCTGTATCTCGGCTTCTATGAGTACTAGCTTTAAAAATCCAACGGTTTTGTCTTAGTTTCGACGTTCTGAATCCAACGAGACTATTCCCAAAGTCGTAGCTTTTTTACTAACCGAGATACAAACTTTTGGTTTCCATATATGTGCACCAAAAACCCAAAGGTTGGAAGTCTGTATCTCGGCTTATATAAGTACTAGCTTTAAAAATCCAACGGTTTTATCCTAGTTTCGACGTTCTGAATCCAACGAGACTATTCCCAAAGTCGTAGCTCTTTTACTAACCGAGATACAAACTTTTGGTTTCCATATATGTGCACCAAAAACCCAAAGGTTGGAAGTCTGTATCTCGGCTTCTATGAGTACTAGCTTTAAAAATCCAACGGTTTTCTCTTAGTTTCGTTGTTCTGAATCCAACGAGACTATTCCCAAAGTCGTAGCTCTTTTACTAACCGAGATACAAACTTTTGGTTTCCATATATGTGCACCAAAAACCCAAAGGTTGGAAGTTTGTATCTTGGCTTCTATAAGTACTAGCTTTAAAAATCCAACGGTTTTGTCTTAGTTTCGACGTTCTGAATCCAGCGAGACTATTCCCAAAGTCGTAGCTCTTTTACTAACCGAGATACAAACTTTTGGTTTCCATATATGTGCACCAAAAACCCAAAGGTTGGAAGTCTGTATCTCGGCTTCTATAAGTACTAGCTTTAAAAATCCAACGGTTTTATCTTAGTTTCGACGTTCTGAATCCAACGAGACTATTCCTAAAGTCGTAGCTCTTTTACTAACCGAGATACAAACTTTTGGTTTCCATATATGTGCACCAAAAACCCAAAGGTTGGAAGTCTGTATCTCGGCTTCTATGAATACTAGCTTTAAAAATCCAACGGTTTTGTCTTAGTTTCGACGTTCTGAATCCAGCGAGACTATTCCCAAAGTCGTAGCTCTTTTACTAACCGAGATACAAACTTTTGGTTTCCATATATGTGCACCAAAAACCCAAAGGTTGGAAGTCTGTATCTCGGCTTTTATAAGTACTAGCTTTAAAAATCCAACGGTTTTGTCTTAGTTTCGTTGTTCTGAATCCAAGGAGACTATTCCCAAAGTCGTAGCTCTTTTACTAACCGAGATACAAACTTTTGGTTTCCATATATGTGCACCAAAAACCAAAAGTTTGGAAGTCTATATCTCGGCTTCTATAAGTACTAGCTTTAAAAATCCAACGGTTTTGTCTTAGTTTCGACGTTCTAAATCCAACGAGACTATTCCCAAAGTCGTAGCTCTTTTACTAACCGAGATACAAACTTTTGGTTTCCATATATGTGCACCAAAAACCCAAAGGTTGGAAGTTTGTATCTCGGCTTCTATAAGTACTAGCTTTAAAAATCCAACGGTTTTATCTTAGTTTCGACGTTCTGAATCCAACGAGACTATTCCCAAAATCGTAGCTCTTTTACTAACCGAGATACAAACTTTTGGTTTCCATATATCTGCACCAAAAACCCAAAGGTTGGAAGTCTGTATCTCGGCTTCTATAAATACTAGCTTTAAAAATCCAACGGTTTTATCTTAGTTTCGACGTTCTGAATCCAACGAGACTATTCCCAAAGTCGTAGCTCTTTTACTAACCGAGATACAAACTTTTGGTTTCCATATATGTGCACCAAAAACCCAAAGGTTGGAAGTCTGTATCTCGGCTTCTATGAGTACTAGCTTTAAAAATCCAACGGTTTTGTCTTAGTTTCGTTGTTCTGAATCCAAGGAGACTATTCCCAAAGTCGTAGCTCTTTTACTAACCGAGATACAAACTTTTGGTTTCCATATATGTGCACCAAAAACCAAAAGTTTGGAAGTCTATATCTCGGCTTCTATAAGTACTAGCTTTAAAAATCCAACGGTTTTGTCTTAGTTTCGACGTTCTAAATCCAACGAGACTATTCCCAAAGTCGTAGCTCTTTTACTAACCGAGATACAAACTTTTGGTTTCCATATATGTGCACCAAAAACCCAAAGGTTGGAAGTTTGTATCTCGGCTTCTATAAGTACTAGCTTTAAAAATCCAACGGTTTTATCTTAGTTTCGACGTTCTGAATCCAACGAGACTATTCCCAAAGTCGTAGCTCTTTTACTAACCGAGATACAAACTTTTGGTTTCCATATATGTGCACCAAAAACCCAAAGGTTGGAAGTCTGTATCTCGGCTTCTATAAGTACTAGCTTTAAAAATCCAACGGTTTTATCTTAGTTTCGACGTTCTGAATCCAACGAGACTATTCCCAAAGTCGTAGCTCTTTTACTAACCGAGATACAAACTTTTGGTTTCCATATATGTGCACCAAAAACCCAAAGGTTGGAAGTCTGTATCTCGGCTTCTATAAGTACTAGCTTTAAAAATCCAACGGTTTTATCTTAGTTTCGACGTTCTGAATCCAACGAGACTATTCCCAAAGTCGTAGCTCTTTTACTAACCGAGATACAAACTTTTGGTTTCCATATATGTGCACCAAAAACCCAAAGGTTGGAAGTCTGTATCTCGGCTTCTATAAGTACTAGCTTTAAAAATCCAACAATTTTATCTTAGTTTCGACGTTCTGAATCCAACGAGACTATTCTCAAAGTCGTAGCTCTTTTACTAACCGAGATACAAACTTTTGGTTTTCATATATGTGCACCAAAAACCCAAAGGTTGGAAGTTTGTATCTTGGCTTCTATAAGTACTAGCTTTAAAAATCCAACGGTTTTATCTTAGTTTCGACGTTCTGAATCCAACGAGACTATTCCCAAAGTCGTAGCTCTTTTACTAACCGAGATACAAACTTTTGGTTTTCATATATGTGCACCAAAAACCCAAAGGTTGGAAGTTTGTATCTTGGCTTCTATAAGTACTAGCTTTAAAAATCCAACGGTTTTATCTTAGTTTCGACGTTCTGAATCCAACGAGGCTATTCCCAAAGTCGTAGCTCTTTTACTAACCGAGATACAAACTTTTGGTTTTCATATATGTGCACCAAAAACCCAAAGGTTGGAAGTTTGTATCTTGGCTTCTATAAGTACTAGCTTTAAAAATCCAACGGTTTTATCTTAGTTTTGACGTTCTGAATCCAACGAGACTATTCTCAAAGTCGTAGCTCTTTTACTAACCGAGATACAAACTTTTGGTTTTCATATATGTGCACCAAAAACCCAAAGGTTGGAAGTTTGTATCTTGGCTTCTATAAGTACTAGCTTTAAAAATCCAACGGTTTTATCTTAGTTTTGACGTTCTGAATCCAACGAGACTATTCTCAAAGTCGTAGCTCTTTTACTAACCGAGATACAAACTTTTGGTTTTCATATATGTGCACCAAAAACCCAAAGGTTGGAAGTTTGTATCTTGGCTTCTATAAGTACTAGCTTTAAAAATCCAACGGTTTTATCTTAGTTTCGACGTTCTGAATCCAACGAGACTATTCCCAAAGTCGTAGCTCTTTTACTAACCGAGATACAAACTTTTGGTTTTCATATATGTGCACCAAAAACCCAAAGGTTGGAAGTTTGTATCTTGGCTTCTATAAGTACTAGCTTTAAAAATCCAACGGTTTTATCTTAGTTTCGACGTTCTGAATCCAACGAGACTATTCCCAAAGTCGTAGCTCTTTTACTAACCGAAGTCTGTATCTCGGCTTCTATAAGTACTAGCTTTAAAAATCCAACGGTTTTATCTTAGTTTCGACGTTCTGAATCCAACAAGACTATTCCCAAAGTCGTAGCTCTTTTACTAACCGAGATACAAACTTTTGGTTTCCATATATGTGCACCAAAAACCCAAAGGTTGGAAGTCTGTATCTCGGCTTCTATAAGTACTAGCTTTAAAAATCCAACGGTTTTATCTTAGTTTCGACGTTCTGAATCCAACGAGACTATTCCCAAAGTCGTAGCTCTTTTACTAACCGAGATACAAACTTTTGGTTTCCATATATGTGCACCAAAAACCCAAAGGTTGGAAGTCTGTATCTCGGCTTCTATGAGTACTAGCTTTAAAAATCCAACGGTTTTGTCTTAGTTTCGACGTTCTGAATCCAACGACACTATTCCCAAAGTCGTAGCTCTTTTACTAACCGAGATACAAACTTTTGGTTTTCATATATGTGCACCAAAAACCCAAAGGTTGGAAGTTTGTATCTTGGCTTCTATAAGTACTAGCTTTAAAAATCCAACGGTTTTATCTTAGTTTCGACGTTCTGAATCCAACGAGACTATTCCCAAAGTCGTAGCTCTTTTACTAACCGAGATACAAACTTTTGGTTTTCATATATGTGCACCAAAAACCCAAAGGTTGGAAGTTTGTATCTTGGCTTCTATAAGTACTAGCTTTAAAAATCCAACAGTTTTATCTTAGTTTCGACGTTCTGAATCCAACGAGACTATTCTCAAAGTCGTAGCTCTTTTACTAACCGAGATACAAACTTTTGGTTTTCATATATGTGCACCAAAAACCCAAAGGTTGGAAGTTTGTATCTTGGCTTCTATAAGTACTAGCTTTAAAAATCCAACGGTTTTATCTTAGTTTCGACGTTCTGAATCCAACGAGACTATTCTCAAAGTCGTAGCTCTTTTACTAACCGAGATACAAACTTTTGGTTTTCATATATGTGCACCAAAAACCCAAAGGTTGGAAAATTGTATCTTGGCTTCTATAAGTACTAGCTTTAAAAATCCAACGGTTTTATCTTAGTTTCGACGTTCTGAATCCAACGAGACTATTCTCAAAGTCGTAGCTCTTTTACTAACCGAGATACAAACTTTTGGTTTCCATATATGTGCACCAAAAACCCAAAGGTTGGAAGTCTGTATCTCGGCTTCTATAAGTACTAGCTTTAAAAATCCAACAGTTTTATCTTAGTTTCGACGTTCTGAATCCAACGAGACTATTTCCAAAGTCGTAGCTCTTTTACTAACCGAGATACAAACTTTTGGTTTCCATACATGTGCACCAAAAACCCAAAGGTTGGAAGTCTGTATCTCGGCTTCTATGAGTACTAGCTTTAAAAATCCAACGGTTTTGTCTTAGTTTCGTTGTTCTGAATCCAACGAGACTATTCCCAAAGTCGTAGCTCTTTTACTAACCGAGATACAAACTTTTGGTTTCCATATATGTGCACCAAAAACCAAAAGTTTGGAAGTCTATATCTCGGCTTCTATAAGTACTAGCTTTAAAAATCTAACGGTTTTGTCTTAGTTTCGACGTTCTGAATCCAACGAGACTATTCCCAAAGTCGTAGCTCTTTTACTAACCGAGATACAAACTTTTGGTTTCCATATATGTGCACCAAAAACCCAAAGGTTGGAAGTCTGTATCTCGGCTTCTATGAGTACTAGCTTTAAAAATCCAACGGTTTTGTCTTAGTTTCGTTGTTCTGAATCCAACGAGACTATTCCCAAAGTCGTAGCTCTTTTACTAACCGAGATACAAACTTTTGGTTTCCATATATGTGCACCAAAAACCCAAAGGTTGGAAGTTTGTATCTTGGCTTCTATAAGTACTAGCTTTAAAAATCCAACGGTTTTGTCTTAGTTTCGACGTTCTGAATCCAGCGAGACTATTCCCAAAGTCGTAGCTCTTTTACTAACCGAGATACAAACTTTTGGTTTCCATATATGTGCACCAAAAACCCAAAGGTTGGAAGTCTGTATCTCGGCTTCTATAAGTACTAGCTTTAAAAATCCAACGGTTTTATCTTAGTTTCGACGTTCTGAATCCAACGAGACTATTCCTAAAGTCGTAGCTCTTTTACTAACCGAGATACAAACTTTTGGTTTCCATATATGTGCACCAAAAACCCAAAGGTTGGAAGTCTGTATCTCGGCTTCTATGAATACTAGCTTTAAAAATCCAACGGTTTTGTCTTAGTTTCGACGTTCTGAATCCAACGAGACTATTCCCAAAGTCGTAGCTCTTTTACTAACCGAGATACAAACTTTTGGTTTCCATATATGTGCACCAAAAACCCAAAGGTTGGAAGTCTGTATCTCGGCTTTTATAAGTACTAGCTTTAAAAATCCAACGGTTTTGTCTTAGTTTCGTTGTTCTGAATCCAAGGAGACTATTCCCAAAGTCGTAGCTCTTTTACTAACCGAGATACAAACTTTTGGTTTCCATATATGTGCACCAAAAACCAAAAGTTTGGAAGTCTATATCTCGGCTTCTATAAGTACTAGCTTTAAAAATCCAACGGTTTTGTCTTAGTTTCGACGTTCTAAATCCAACGAGACTATTCCCAAAGTCGTAGCTCTTTTACTAACCGAGATACAAACTTTTGGTTTCCATATATGTGCACCAAAAACCCAAAGGTTGGAAGTTTGTATCTCGGCTTCTATAAGTACTAGCTTTAAAAATCCAACGGTTTTATCTTAGTTTCGACGTTCTGAATCCAACGAGACTATTCCCAAAATCGTAGCTCTTTTACTAACCGAGATACAAACTTTTGGTTTCCATATATGTGCACCAAAAACCCAAAGGTTGGAAGCCTGTATCTCGGCTTCTATAAGTACTAGCTTTAAAAATTTAACGGTTTTATCTTAGTTTCGACGTTCTGAATCCAACGAGACTATTCCCAAAGTCGTAGCTCTTTTACTAACCGAGATACAAACTTTTGGTTTCCATATATGTGCACCAAAAACCCAAAGGTTGGAAGTTTGTATCTCGGCTTCTATAAGTACTAGCTTTAAAAATCCAACGGTTTTATCTTAGTTTCGACGTTCTGAATCCAACGAGACTATTCCCAAAGTCGTAGCTCTTTTACTAACCGAGATACAAACTTTTGGTTTCCATATATGTGCACCAAAAACCCAAAGGTTGGAAGTCTGTATCTCGGCTTCTATAAGTACTAGCTTTAAAAATCCAACGGTTTTATCTTAGTTTCGACGTTCTGAATCCAACGAGACTATTCCCAAAGTCGTAGCTCTTTTACTAACCGAGATACAAACTTTTGGTTTCCATATATGTGCACCAAAAACCCAAAGGTTGGAAGTCTGTATCTCGGCTTCTATGAGTACTAGCTTTAAAAATCCAACGGTTTTGTCTTAGTTTCGACGTTCTGAATCCAACGAGACTATTCCCAAAGTCGTAGCTTTTTTACTAACCGAGATACAAACTTTTGGTTTCCATATATGTGCACCAAAAACCCAAAGGTTGGAAGTCTGTATCTCGGCTTATATAAGTACTAGCTTTAAAAATCCAACGGTTTTATCCTAGTTTCGACGTTCTGAATCCAACGAGACTATTCCCAAAGTCGTAGCTCTTTTACTAACCGAGATACAAACTTTTGGTTTCCATATATGTGCACCAAAAACCCAAAGGTTGGAAGTCTGTATCTCGGCTTCTATGAGTACTAGCTTTAAAAATCCAACGGTTTTCTCTTAGTTTCGTTGTTCTGAATCCAACGAGACTATTCCCAAAGTCGTAGCTCTTTTACTAACCGAGATACAAACTTTTGGTTTCCATATATGTGCACCAAAAACCCAAAGGTTGGAAGTTTGTATCTTGGCTTCTATAAGTACTAGCTTTAAAAATCCAACGGTTTTGTCTTAGTTTCGACGTTCTGAATCCAGCGAGACTATTCCCAAAGTCGTAGCTCTTTTACTAACCGAGATACAAACTTTTGGTTTCCATATATGTGCACCAAAAACCCAAAGGTTGGAAGTCTGTATCTCGGCTTCTATAAGTACTAGCTTTAAAAATCCAACGGTTTTATCTTAGTTTCGACGTTCTGAATCCAACGAGACTATTCCTAAAGTCGTAGCACTTTTACTAACCGAGATACAAACTTTTGGTTTCCATATATGTGCACCAAAAACCCAAAGGTTGGAAGTCTGTATCTCGGCTTCTATGAATACTAGCTTTAAAAATCCAACGGTTTTGTCTTAGTTTCGACGTTCTGAATCCAACGAGACTATTCCCAAAGTCGTAGCTCTTTTACTAACCGAGATACAAACTTTTGGTTTCCATATATGTGCACCAAAAACCCAAAGGTTGGAAGTCTGTATCTCGGCTTTTATAAGTACTAGCTTTAAAAATCCAACGGTTTTGTCTTAGTTTCGTTGTTCTGAATCCAAGGAGACTATTCCCAAAGTCGTAGCTCTTTTACTAACCGAGATACAAACTTTTGGTTTCCATATATGTGCACCAAAAACCAAAAGTTTGGAAGTCTATATCTCGGCTTCTATAAGTACTAGCTTCAAAAATTTAACGGTTTTGTCTTAGTTTCGACGTTCTGAATCCAACGAGACTATTCCCAAAGTCGTAGCTCTTTTACTAACCGAGATACAAACTTTTGGTTTCCATATATGTGCACCAAAAACCCAATGGTTGGAAGTTTGTATCTTGGCTTCTATAAGTACTAGCTTTAAAAATCCAACGGTTTTATCTTAGTTTCGACGTTCTGAATCCAACGAGACTATTCTCAAAGTCGTAGCTCTTTTACTAACCGAGATACAAACTTTTGGTTTCCATATATGTGCACCAAAAACCCAAAGGTTGGAAGTCTGTATCTCGGCTTCTATAAGTACTAGCTTTAAAAATCCAACGGTTTTATCTTAGTTTCGACGTTCTGAATCCAACGAGACTATTTCCAAAGTCGTAGCTCTTTTACTAACCGAGATACAAACTTTTGGTTTCCATATATGTGCACCAAAAACCCAAAGGTTGGAAGTCTGTATCTCGGCTTCTATGAGTACTAGCTTTAAAAATCCAACGGTTTTGTCTTAGTTTCGTTGTTCTGAATCCAACGAGACTATTCCCAAAGTCGTAGCTCTTTTACTAACCGAGATACAAACTTTTGGTTTCCATATATGTGCACCAAAAACCAAAAGTTTGGAAGTCTATATCTCGGCTTCTATAAGTACTAGCTTTAAAAATCTAACGGTTTTGTCTTAGTTTTGACGTTCTGAATCCAACGAGACTATTCTCAAAGTCGTAGATCTTTTACTAACCGAGATACAAACTTTTGGTTTCCATATATGTGCACCAAAAACCAAAAGTTTGGAAGTCTATTTCTCGGCTTCTATAAGTACTAGCTTCAAAAATTTAACGGTTTTGTCTTAGTTTCGACGTTCTGAATCCAACGAGACTATTCCCAAAGTCGTAGCTCTTTTACTAACCGAGATACAAACTTTTGGTTTCCATATGTGTGCACCAAAAACCCAAAGGTTGGAAGTCTGTATCTCGGCTTTTATAAGTACTAGCTTTAAAAATCCAACGGTTTTGTCTTAGTTTTGTTGTTCTGAATCCAACGAGACTATTCCCAAAGTCGTAGCTTTTTTACTAACCGAGATACAAACTTTTGGTTTCCATATATGTGCACCAAAAACCAAAAGTTTGGAAGTCTATATCTCGGCTTCTATAAGTACTAGCTTTAAAAATCCAACGGTTTTGTCTTAGTTTCGACGTTCTGAATCCAACGAGACTATTCCCAAAGTCGTAGCTCTTTTACTAACCGAGATACAAACTTTTGGTTTCCATATATGTGCACCAAAAACCAAAAGTTTGGAAGTCTATATCTCGGCTTCTATAAGTACTAGCTTTAAAAATCCAACGGTTTTGTCTTAGTTTCGTTGTTCTGAATCCAACGAGACTATTCCCAAAGTCGTAGCTTTTTTACTAACCGAGATACAAATTTTTGGTTTCCATTTATGTGCACCAAAATCCAAAAGTTTGGAAGTCTATATCTCGGCTTCTATAAGTACTAGCTTTAAAAATCCAACGGTTTTGTCTTAGTTTCGACGTTCTGAATCCAACGAGACTATTCCCAAAGTCGTAGCTTTTTTACTAACCGAGATACAAACTTTTGGTTTCCATATATGTGCACCAAAAACCCAAAGGTTGGAAGTCTGTATCTCGGCTTCTATAAGTACTAGCTTTAAAAATTCAACGGTTTTATCTTAGTTTCGACGTTCTGAATCCAACGAGACTATTCCCAAAGTCGTAGCTCTTTTACTAACCGAGATACAAACTTTTGGTTTCCATATATGTGCACCAAAAACCAAAAGTTTGGAAGTCTATATCTCGGCTTCTATAAGTACTAGCTTTAAAAATCCAACGGTTTTGTCTTAGTTTCGACGTTCTGAATCCAACGAGACTATTCCCAAAGTCGTAGCTTTTTTACTAACCGAGATACAAACTTTTGGTTTCCATATATGTGCACCAAAAACCCAAAGGTTGGAAGTCTGTATCTCGGCTTTTATAAGTACTAGCTTTAAAAATCCAACGGTTTTGTCTTAGTTTCGTTGTTCTGAATCGAACGAGACTATTCCCAAAGTCGTAGCTCTTTTACTAATCGAGATACAAACTTTTGGTTTCCATATATGTGCACCAAAAACCAAAAGTTTGGAAGTCTATATCTCGGCTTCTATAAGTACTAGCTTTAAAAATCCAACGGTTTTGTCTTAGTTTCGTTATTCTGAATCCAACGAGACTATTCCCAAAGTCGTAGCTTTTTTACTAACCGAGATACAAATTTTTGGTTTCCATTTATGTGCACCAAAATCCAAAAGTTTGGAAGTCTATATCTCGGCTTCTATAAGTACTAGCTTTAAAAATCCAACGATTTTGTCTTAGTTTCGACGTTATGAATCCAACGAGACTATTCCCAAAGTCGTAGCTCTTTTACTAACCGAGATACAAACTTTTGGTTTCCATATATGTGCACCAAAAACCCAAAGGTTGGAAGCCTGTATCTCGGCTTCTATAAGTACTAGCTTTAAAAATTCAACGGTTTTATCTTAGTTTCGACGTTCTGAATCCAACGAGACTATTCCCAAAGTCGTAGCTCTTTTACTAATCGAGATACAAACTTTTGGTTTCCATATATGTGCACCAAAAACCAAAAGTTTGGAAGTCTATATCTCGGCTTCTATAAGTACTAGCTTTAAAAATCCAACGGTTTTGTCTTAGTTTCGTTATTCTGAATCCAACGAGACTATTCCCAAAGTCGTAGCTTTTTTACTAACCGAGATACAAATTTTTGGTTTCCATTTATGTGCACCAAAATCCAAAAGTTTGGAAGTCTATATCTCGGCTTCTATAAGTACTAGCTTTAAAAATTCAACGGTTTTGTCTTAGTTTCGACGTTCTGAATCGAACGAGACTATTCCCAAAGTCGTAGCTCTTTTACTAATCGAGATACAAACTTTTGGTTTCCATATATGTGCACCAAAAACCAAAAGTTTGGAAGTCTATATCTCGGCTTCTATAAGTACTAGCTTTAAAAATCCAACGGTTTTGTCTTAGTTTCGTTATTCTGAATCCAACGAGACTATTCCCAAAGTCGTAGCTTTTTTACTAACCGAGATACAAATTTTTGGTTTCCATTTATGTGCACCAAAATCCAAAAGTTTGGAAGTCTATATCTCGGCTTCTATAAGTACTAGCTTTAAAAATCCAACGATTTTGTCTTAGTTTCGACGTTATGAATCCAACGAGACTATTCCCAAAGTCGTAGCTCTTTTACTAACCGAGATACAAACTTTTGGTTTCCATATATGTGCACCAAAAACCCAAAGGTTGGAAGCCTGTATCTCGGCTTCTATAAGTACTAGCTTTAAAAATTTAACGGTTTTATCTTAGTTTCGACGTTCTGAATCCAACGAGACTATTCCCAAAGTCGTAGCTCTTTTACTAACCGAGATACAAACTTTTGGTTTCCATATATGTGCACCAAAAACCCAAAGGTTGGAAGTTTGTATCTCGGCTTCTATAAGTACTAGCTTTAAAAATCCAACGGTTTTATCTTAGTTTCGACGTTCTGAATCCAACGAGACTATTCCCAAAGTCGTAGCTCTTTTACTAACCGAGATACAAACTTTTGGTTTCCATATATGTGCACCAAAAACCCAAAGGTTGGAAGTCTGTATCTCGGCTTCTATAAGTACTAGCTTTAAAAATCCAACGGTTTTATCTTAGTTTCGACGTTCTGAATCCAACGAGACTATTCCCAAAGTCGTAGCTCTTTTACTAACCGAGATACAAACTTTTGGTTTCCATATATGTGCACCAAAAACCCAAAGGTTGGAAGTCTGTATCTCGGCTTCTATGAGTACTAGCTTTAAAAATCCAACGGTTTTGTCTTAGTTTCGACGTTCTGAATCCAACGAGACTATTCCCAAAGTCGTAGCTTTTTTACTAACCGAGATACAAACTTTTGGTTTCCATATATGTGCACCAAAAACCCAAAGGTTGGAAGTCTGTATCTCGGCTTATATAAGTACTAGCTTTAAAAATCCAACGGTTTTATCCTAGTTTCGACGTTCTGAATCCAACGAGACTATTCCCAAAGTCGTAGCTCTTTTACTAACCGAGATACAAACTTTTGGTTTCCATATATGTGCACCAAAAACCCAAAGGTTGGAAGTCTGTATCTCGGCTTCTATGAGTACTAGCTTTAAAACTCCAACGGTTTTCTCTTAGTTTCGTTGTTCTGAATCCAACGAGACTATTCCCAAAGTCGTAGCTCTTTTACTAACCGAGATACAAACTTTTGGTTTCCATATATGTGCACCAAAAACCCAAAGGTTGGAAGTTTGTATCTTGGCTTCTATAAGTACTAGCTTTAAAAATCCAACGGTTTTGTCTTAGTTTCGACGTTCTGAATCCAGCGAGACTATTCCCAAAGTCGTAGCTCTTTTACTAACCGAGATACAAACTTTTGGTTTCCATATATGTGCACCAAAAACCCAAAGGTTGGAAGTCTGTATCTCGGCTTCTATAAGTACTAGCTTTAAAAATCCAACGGTTTTATCTTAGTTTCGACGTTCTGAATCCAACGAGACTATTCCTAAAGTCGTAGCTCTTTTACTAACCGAGATACAAACTTTTGGTTTCCATATATGTGCACCAAAAACCCAAAGGTTGGAAGTCTGTATCTCGGCTTCTATGAATACTAGCTTTAAAAATCCAACGGTTTTGTCTTAGTTTCGACGTTCTGAATCCAACGAGACTATTCCCAAAGTCGTAGCTCTTTTACTAACCGAGATACAAACTTTTGGTTTCCATATATGTGCACCAAAAACCCAAAGGTTGGAAGTCTGTATCTCGGCTTTTATAAGTACTAGCTTTAAAAATCCAACGGTTTTGTCTTAGTTTCGTTGTTCTGAATCCAAGGAGACTATTCCCAAAGTCGTAGCTCTTTTACTAACCGAGATACAAACTTTTGGTTTCCATATATGTGCACCAAAAACCAAAAGTTTGGAAGTCTATATCTCGGCTTCTATAAGTACTAGCTTTAAAAATCCAACGGTTTTGTCTTAGTTTCGACGTTCTAAATCCAACGAGACTATTCCCAAAGTCGTAGCTCTTTTACTAACCGAGATACAAACTTTTGGTTTCCATATATGTGCACCAAAAACCCAAAGGTTGGAAGTTTGTATCTCGGCTTCTATAAGTACTAGCTTTAAAAATCCAACGGTTTTATCTTAGTTTCGACGTTCTGAATCCAACGAGACTATTCCCAAAATCGTAGCTCTTTTACTAACCGAGATACAAACTTTTGGTTTCCATATATGTGCACCAAAAACCCAAAGGTTGGAAGCCTGTATCTCGGCTTCTATAAGTACTAGCTTTAAAAATTTAACGGTTTTATCTTAGTTTCGACGTTCTGAATCCAACGAGACTATTCCCAAAGTCGTAGCTCTTTTACTAACCGAGATACAAACTTTTGGTTTCCATATATGTGCACCAAAAACCCAAAGGTTGGAAGTTTGTATCTCGGCTTCTATAAGTACTAGCTTTAAAAATCCAACGGTTTTATCTTAGTTTCGACGTTCTGAATCCAACGAGACTATTCCCAAAGTCGTAGCTCTTTTACTAACCGAGATACAAACTTTTGGTTTCCATATATGTGCACCAAAAACCCAAAGGTTGGAAGTCTGTATCTCGGCTTCTATAAGTACTAGCTTTAAAAATCCAACGGTTTTATCTTAGTTTCGACGTTCTGAATCCAACGAGACTATTCCCAAAGTCGTAGCTCTTTTACTAACCGAGATACAAACTTTTGGTTTCCATATATGTGCACCAAAAACCCAAAGGTTGGAAGTCTGTATCTCGGCTTCTATGAGTACTAGCTTTAAAAATCCAACGGTTTTGTCTTAGTTTCGACGTTCTGAATCCAACGAGACTATTCCCAAAGTCGTAGCTTTTTTACTAACCGAGATACAAACTTTTGGTTTCCATATATGTGCACCAAAAACCCAAAGGTTGGAAGTCTGTATCTCGGCTTATATAAGTACTAGCTTTAAAAATCCAACGGTTTTATCCTAGTTTCGACGTTCTGAATCCAACGAGACTATTCCCAAAGTCGTAGCTCTTTTACTAACCGAGATACAAACTTTTGGTTTCCATATATGTGCACCAAAAACCCAAAGGTTGGAAGTCTGTATCTCGGCTTCTATGAGTACTAGCTTTAAAAATCCAACGGTTTTCTCTTAGTTTCGTTGTTCTGAATCCAACGAGACTATTCCCAAAGTCGTAGCTCTTTTACTAACCGAGATACAAACTTTTGGTTTCCATATATGTGCACCAAAAACCCAAAGGTTGGAAGTTTGTATCTTGGCTTCTATAAGTACTAGCTTTAAAAATCCAACGGTTTTGTCTTAGTTTCGACGTTCTGAATCCAGCGAGACTATTCCCAAAGTCGTAGCTCTTTTACTAACCGAGATAAAAACTTTTGGTTTCCATATATGTGCACCAAAAACCCAAAGGTTGGAAGTCTGTATCTCGGCTTCTATAAGTACTAGCTTTAAAAATCCAACGGTTTTATCTTAGTTTCGACGTTCTGAATCCAACGAGACTATTTCTAAAGTCGTAGCTCTTTTACTAACCGAGATACAAACTTTTGGTTTCCATATATGTGCACCAAAAACCCAAAGGTTGGAAGTCTGTATCTCGGCTTCTATGAATACTAGCTTTAAAAATCCAACGGTTTTGTCTTAGTTTCGACGTTCTGAATCCAACGAGACTATTCCCAAAGTCGTAGCTCTTTTACTAACCGAGATACAAACTTTTGGTTTCCATATATGTGCACCAAAAACCCAAAGGTTGGAAGTCTGTATCTCGGCTTTTATAAGTACTAGCTTTAAAAATCCAACGGTTTTGTCTTAGTTTCGTTGTTCTGAATCCAAGGAGACTATTCCCAAAGTCGTAGCTCTTTTACTAACCGAGATACAAACTTTTGGTTTCCATATATGTGCACCAAAAACCAAAAGTTTGGAAGTCTATATCTCGGCTTCTATAAGTACTAGCTTTAAAAATCCAACGGTTTTGTCTTAGTTTCGACGTTCTAAATCCAACGAGACTATTCCCAAAGTCGTAGCTCTTTTACTAACCGAGATACAAACTTTTGGTTTCCATATATGTGCACCAAAAACCCAAAGGTTGGAAGTTTGTATCTCGGCTTCTATAAGTACTAGCTTTAAAAATCCAACGGTTTTATCTTAGTTTCGACGTTCTGAATCCAACGAGACTATTCCCAAAATCGTAGCTCTTTTACTAACCGAGATACAAACTTTTGGTTTCCATATATGTGCACCAAAAACCCAAAGGTTGGAAGTCTGTATCTCGGCTTCTATAAATACTAGCTTTAAAAATCCAACGGTTTTATCTTAGTTTCGACGTTCTGAATCCAACGAGACTATTCACAAAGTCGTAGCTCTTTTACTAACCGAGATACAAACTTTTGGTTTCCATATATGTGCACCAAAAACCCAAAGGTTGGAAGTCTGTATCTCGGCTTCTATGAGTACTAGCTTTAAAAATCCAACGGTTTTGTCTTAGTTTCGTTGTTCTGAATCCAACGAGACTATTCCCAAAGTCGTAGCTCTTTTACTAACCGAGATACAAACTTTTGGTTTCCATATATGTGCACCAAAAACCCAAAGGTTGGAAGTTTGTATCTCGGCTTCTATAAGTACTAGCTTTGAAAATCCAACGGTTTTATCTTAGTTTCGACGTTCTGAATCCAACGAGACTATTCCCAAAGTCGTAGCTCTTTTACTAACCGAGATACAAATTTTTGGTTTCCATATATGTGCACCAAAAACCCAAAGGTTGGAAGTCTGTATCTCGGCTTCTATAAGTACTAGCTTTAAAAATCCAACGGTTTTATCTTAGTTTCGACGTTCTGAATCCAACGAGACTATTCCCAAAGTCGTAGCTCTTTTACTAACCGAGATACAAACTTTTGGTTTCCATATATGTGCACCAAAAACCCAAAGGTTGGAAGTCTGTATCTCGGCTTCTATAAGTACTAGCTTTAAAAATCCAACGGTTTTATCTTAGTTTCGACGTTCTGAATCCAACGAGACTATTCCCAAAGTCGTAGCTCTTTTACTAACCGAGATACAAACTTTTGGTTTCCATATATGTGCACCAAAAACCCAAAGGTTGGAAGTCTGTATCTCGGCTTCTATAAGTACTAGCTTTAAAAATCCAACAATTTTATCTTAGTTTCGACGTTCTGAATCCAACGAGACTATTCTCAAAGTCGTAGCTCTTTTACTAACCGAGATACAAACTTTTGGTTTTCATATATGTGCACCAAAAACCCAAAGGTTGGAAGTTTGTATCTTGGCTTCTATAAGTACTAGCTTTAAAAATCCAACGGTTTTATCTTAGTTTCGACGTTCTGAATCCAACGAGACTATTCCCAAAGTCGTAGCTCTTTTACTAACCGAGATACAAACTTTTGGTTTTCATATATGTGCACCAAAAACCCAAAGGTTGGAAGTTTGTATCTTGGCTTCTATAAGTACTAGCTTTAAAAATCCAACGGTTTTATCTTAGTTTCGACGTTCTGAATCCAACGAGGCTATTCCCAAAGTCGTAGCTCTTTTACTAACCGAGATACAAACTTTTGGTTTTCATATATGTGCACCAAAAACCCAAAGGTTGGAAGTTTGTATCTTGGCTTCTATAAGTACTAGCTTTAAAAATCCAACGGTTTTATCTTAGTTTTGACGTTCTGAATCCAACGAGACTATTCTCAAAGTCGTAGCTCTTTTACTAACCGAGATACAAACTTTTGGTTTTCATATATGTGCACCAAAAACCCAAAGGTTGGAAGTTTGTATCTTGGCTTCTATAAGTACTAGCTTTAAAAATCCAACGGTTTTATCTTAGTTTCGACGTTCTGAATCCAACGAGACTATTCCCAAAGTCGTAGCTCTTTTACTAACCGAGATACAAACTTTTGGTTTTCATATATGTGCACCAAAAACCCAAAGGTTGGAAGTTTGTATCTTGGCTTCTATAAGTACTAGCTTTAAAAATCCAACGGTTTTATCTTAGTTTCGACGTTCTGAATCCAACGAGACTATTCCCAAAGTCGTAGCTCTTTTACTAACCGAAGTCTGTATCTCGGCTTCTATAAGTACTAGCTTTAAAAATCCAACGGTTTTATCTTAGCTTCGACGTTCTGAATCCAACAAGACTATTCCCAAAGTCGTAGCTCTTTTACTAACCGAGATACAAACTTTTGGTTTCCATATATGTGCACCAAAAACCCAAAGGTTGGAAGTCTGTATCTCGGCTTCTATAAGTACTAGCTTTAAAAATCCAACGGTTTTATCTTAGTTTCGACGTTCTGAATCCAACGAGACTATTCCCAAAGTCGTAGCTCTTTTACTAACCGAGATACAAACTTTTGGTTTCCATATATGTGCACCAAAAACCCAAAGGTTGGAAGTCTGTATCTCGGCTTCTATGAGTACTAGCTTTAAAAATCCAACGGTTTTGTCTTAGTTTCGACGTTCTGAATCCAACGAGACTATTCCCAAAGTCGTAGCTCTTTTACTAACCGAGATACAAACTTTTGGTTTTCATATATGTGCACCAAAAACCCAAAGGTTGGAAGTTTGTATCTTGGCTTCTATAAGTACTAGCTTTAAAAATCCAACGGTTTTATCTTAGTTTCGACGTTCTGAATCCAACGAGACTATTCCCAAAGTCGTAGCTCTTTTACTAACCGAGATACAAACTTTTGGTTTTCATATATGTGCACCAAAAACCCAAAGGTTGGAAGTTTGTATCTTGGCTTCTATAAGTACTAGCTTTAAAAATCCAACAGTTTTATCTTAGTTTCGACGTTCTGAATCCAACGAGACTATTCTCAAAGTCGTAGCTCTTTTACTAACCGAGATACAAACTTTTGGTTTTCATATATGTGCACCAAAAACCCAAAGGTTGGAAGTTTGTATCTTGGCTTCTATAAGTACTAGCTTTAAAAATCCAACGGTTTTATCTTAGTTTCGACGTTCTGAATCCAACGAGACTATTCTCAAAGTCGTAGCTCTTTTACTAACCGAGATACAAACTTTTGGTTTTCATATATGTGCACCAAAAACCCAAAGGTTGGAAAATTGTATCTTGGCTTCTATAAGTACTAGCTTTAAAAATTCAACGGTTTTATCTTAGTTTCGACGTTCTGAATCCAACGAGACTATTCTCAAAGTCGTAGCTCTTTTACTAACCGAGATACAAACTTTTGGTTTCCATATATGTGCACCAAAAACCCAAAGGTTGGAAGTCTGTATCTCGGCTTCTATAAGTACTAGCTTTAAAAATCCAACAGTTTTATCTTAGTTTCGACGTTCTGAATCCAACGAGACTATTTCCAAAGTCGTAGCTCTTTTACTAACCGAGATACAAACTTTTGGTTTCCATATATGTGCACCAAAAACCCAAAGGTTGGAAGTCTGTATCTCGGCTTCTATGAGTACTAGCTTTAAAAATCCAACGGTTTTGTCTTAGTTTCGTTGTTCTGAATCCAACGAGACTATTCCCAAAGTCGTAGCTCTTTTACTAACCGAGATACAAACTTTTGGTTTCCATATATGTGCACCAAAAACCAAAAGTTTGGAAGTCTATATCTCGGCTTCTATAAGTACTAGCTTTAAAAATCTAACGGTTTTGTCTTAGTTTCGACGTTCTGAATCCAACGAGACTATTCCCAAAGTCGTAGCTCTTTTACTAACCGAGATACAAACTTTTGGTTTCCATATGTGTGCACCAAAAACCCAAAGTTTGGAAGTCTGTATCTCGGCTTCTATGAGTACTAGCTTTAAAAATCCAACGGTTTTGTCTTAGTTTCGACGTTCTGAATCCAACGAGACTATTCCCAAAGTCGTAGCTCTTTTACTAACCGAGATACAAACTTTTGGTTTCCATATATGTGCACCAAAAACCAAAAGTTTGGAAGTCTATATCTCGGCTTCTATAAGTACTAGCTTTAAAAATCTAACGGTTTTGTCTTAGTTTCGACGTTCTGAATCCAACGAGACTATTCCCAAAGTCGTAGCTTTTTTACTAACCGAGATACAAACTTTTGGTTTCCATATATGTGCACCAAAAACCAAAAGTTTGGAAGTCTATATCTCGGCTTCTATAAGTACTAGCTTTAAAAATCCAACGGTTTTGTCTTAGCTTTGACGTTCTGAATCCAACGAGACTATTCCCAAAGTCGTAGCTCTTTTACTAACCGAGATACAAAATTTTGGTTTCCATATATGTGCACCAAAAACCAAAAGTTTGGAAGTCTATATCTCGGCTTCTATAAGTACTAGCTTTAAAAATCCAACGGTTTTGTCTTAGTTTCGTTGTTCTGAATCCAACGAGGCTATTCCCAAAGTCGTAGCTTTTTTACTAACCGAGATACAAATTTTTGGTTTCCATTTATGTGCACCAAAATCCAAAAGTTTGGAAGTCTATATCTCGGCTTCTATAAGTACTAGCTTTAAAAATCCAACGGTTTTGTCTTAGTTTCGACGTTCTGAATCCAACGAGACTATTCCCAAAGTCGTAGCTTTTTTACTAACCGAGATACAAACTTTTGGTTTCCATATATGTGCACCAAAAACCCAAAGGTTGGAAGTCTGTATCTCGGCTTCTATAAGTACTAGCTTTAAAAATTCAACGGTTTTATCTTAGTTTCGACGTTCTGAATCCAACGAGACTATTCCCAAAGTCGTAGCTCTTTTACTAACCGAGATACAAACTTTTGGTTTCCATATATGTGCACCAAAAACCAAAAGTTTGGAAGTCTATATCTCGGCTTCTATAAGTACTAGCTTTAAAAATTCAACGGTTTTGTCTTAGTTTCGACGTTCTGAATCCAACGAGACTATTCCCAAAGTCGTAGCTTTTTTACTAACCGAGATACAAACTTTTGGTTTCCATATATGTGCACCAAAAACCCAAAGGTTGGAAGTCTGTATCTCGGCTTTTATAAGTACTAGCTTTAAAAATCCAACGGTTTTGTCTTAGTTTCGTTGTTCTGAATCCAACGAGACTATTCCCAAAGTCGTAGCTTTTTTACTAACCGAGATACAAACTTTTGGTTTCCATATATGTGCACCAAAAACCAAAAGTTTGGAAGTCTATATCTCGGCTTCTATAAGTACTAGCTTTAAAAATCCAACGGTTTTGTCTTAGTTTCGTTATTCTGAATCCAACGAGACTATTCCCAAAGTCGTAGCTTTTTTACTAACCGAGATACAAATTTTTGGTTTCCATTTATGTGCACCAAAATCCAAAAGTTTGGAAGTCTATATCTCGGCTTCTATAAGTACTAGCTTTAAAAATTCAACGGTTTTGTCTTAGTTTCGTTATTCTGAATCCAACGAGACTATTCTTAAAGTCGTAGCTTTTTTACTAACCGAGATACAAATTTTTGGTTTCCATTTATGTGCACCAAAAACCAAAAGTTTGGAAGTCTATATCTCGGCTTCTATAAGTACTAGCTTTAAAAATCCAACGGTTTTGTCTTAGTTTCGTTATTCTGAATCCAACGAGACTATTCTTAAAGTCGTAGCTTTTTTACTAACCGAGATACAAATTTTTGGTTTCCATTTATGTGCACCAAAATCCAAAAGTTTGGAAGTCTATATCTCGGCTTCTATAAGTACTAGCTTTAAAAATCCAACGATTTTGTCTTAGTTTCGACGTTATGAATCCAACGAGACTATTCCCAAAGTCGTAGCTCTTTTACTAACCGAGATACAAACTTTTGGTTTCCATATATGTGCACCAAAAACCCAAAGGTTGAAAGCCTGTATCTCGGCTTCTATAAGTACTAGCTTTAAAAATTTAACGGTTTTATCTTACTTTCGACGTTCTGAATCCAACGAGACTATTCCCAAAGTCGTAGCTCTTTTACTAACCGAGATACAAACTTTTGGTTTCCATATATGTGCACCAAAAACCCAAAGGTTGGAAGTCTGTATCTCGGCTTCTATGAGTACTAGCTTTAAAAATCCAACGGTTTTGTCTTAGTTTCGACGTTCTGAATCCAACAAGACTATTCCCAAAGTCGTAGCTTTTTTACTAACCGAGATACAAACTTTTGGTTTCCATATATGTGCACCAAAAACCCAAAGGTTGGAAGTCTGTATCTCGGCTTCTATAAGTACTAGCTTTAAAAATCCAACGGTTTTATCTTAGTTTTGACGTTCTGAATCCAACGAGACTATTCCCAAAGTCGTAGCTCTTTTACTAACCGAGATACAAACTTTTGGTTTCCATATATGTGCACCAAAAACCCAAAGGTTGGAAGTCTGTATCTCGGCTTCTATGAGTACTAGCTTTAAAAATCCAACGGTTTTGTCTTAGTTTCGACGTTCTGAATCCAACGAGACTATTCCCAAAGTCATAGCTCTTTTACTAACCGAGATACAAACTTTTGGTTTCCATATATGTGCACCAAAAACCCAAAGGTTGGAAGTTTGTATCTCGGCTTCTATAAGTACTAGCTTTAAAAATCCAACGGTTTTATCTTAGTTTGGACGTTCTAAATCCAACAAGACTATTCCCAAAGTCGTAGCTCTTTTACTAACCGAGATACAAACTTTTGGTTTCCATATATGTGCACCAAAAACCCAAAGGTTGGAAGTCTGTATCTCGGCTTCTATAAGTACTAGCTTTAAAAATCCAACGGTTTTATTTTAGTTTCGACGTTCTGAATCCAACGAGACTATTCCCAAAGTCGTAGCTCTTTTACTAACCGAGATACAAACTTTTGGTTTCCATATATGTGCACCAAAAACCCAAAGGTTGGAAGTCTGTATCTCGGCTTCTATGAGTACTAGCTTTAAAAATCCAACGGTTTTGTCTTAGTTTCGTTGTTCTGAATCCAACGAGGCTATTCCCAAAGTCGTAGCTCTTTTACTAACCGAGATACAAACTTTTGGTTTCCATATATGTGCACCAAAAACCCAAAGGTTGGAAGTTTGTATCTCGGCTTCTATAAGTACTAGCTTTAAAACTCCAACGGTTTTATCTTAGTTTCGACGTTCTGAATTTAACGAGACTATTCCCAAAGTCGTAGCTCTTTTACTAACCGAGATACAAACTTTTGGTTTCCATATATGTGCACCAAAAACCCAAAGGTTGGAAGTCTGTATCTCGGCTTCTATGAGTACTAGTTTTAAAAATCCAACGGTTTTGTCTTAGCTTCGACGTTCTGAATCCAACGAGACTATTCCCAAAGTCGTAGCTCTTTTATTAACCGAGATACAAACTTTTGGTTTCCATATATGTGCACCAAAAACCCAAAGGTTGGAAGTCTGTATCTCGGCTTTTATAAGTACTAGCTTTAAAAATCCAACGGTTTTGTCTTAGTTTCGTTGTTCTGAATCCAACGAGACTATTCCCAAAGTCGTAGCTCTTTTACTAACCGAGATACAAACTTTTGGTTTCCATATATGTGCACCAAAAACCAAAAGTTTGGAAGTCTATATCTCGGCTTCTATAAGTACTAGCTTTAAAAATCCAACGGTTTTGTCTTAGTTTCGACGTTCTGAATCCAACGAGGCTATTCCCAAAGTCGTAGCTCTTTTACTAACCGAGATACAAACTTTTGGTTTCCATATATGTGCACCAAAAACCCAAAGGTTGGAAGTCTGTATCTCGGCTTTTATAAGCTACTAGCTTTAAAAATCCAACGGTTTTGTCTTAGTTTCGTTGTTTTGAATCCAACGAGACTATTCCCAAAGTCGTAGCTCTTTTACTAACCGAGATACAAACTTTTGGTTTCCATATATGTGCACCAAAAACCAAAAGTTTGGAAGTCTATATCTCGGCTTCTATAAGTACTAGCTTTAAAAATCCAACGGTTTTGTCTTAGTTTCGACGTTCTGAATTCAACGAGACTATTCCCAAAGTCGTAGCTCTTTTACTAACCGAGATACAAACTTTTGGTTTCCATATATGTGCACCAAAAACCCAAAGGTTGGAAGTTTGTATCTCGGCTTCTATAAGTACTAGCTTTAAAAATCCAACGGTTTTATCTTAGTTTCGACGTTCTGAATCCAACGAGACTATTCCCAAAGTCGTAGCTCTTTTACTAACCGAGATACAAACTTTTGGTTTCCATATATGTGCACCAAAAACCCAAAGGTTGGAAGTTTGTATCTCGGCTTCTATAAGTACTAGCTTTAAAAATCCAACGGTTTTATCTTAGTTTCGACGTTCTGAATTTAACGAGACTATTCCCAAAGTCGTAGCTCTTTTACTAACCGAGATACAAACTTTTGGTTTCCATATATGTGCACCAAAAACCCAAAGGTTGGAAGTCTGTATCTCGGCTTCTATGAGTACTAGCTTTAAAAATCCAACGGTTTTGTCTTAGTTTCGACGTTCTGAATCCAACGAGACTATTTCCAAAGTCGTAGCTCTTTTACTAACCGAGATACAAACTTTTGGTTTCCATATATGTGCACCAAAAACCCAAAGGTTGGAAGTCTGTATCTCGGCTTTTATAAGTACCAGCTTTAAAAATCCAACGGTTTTGTCTTAGTTTCGTTGTTCTGAATCCAACGAGACTATTCCCAAAGTCGTAGCTCTTTTACTAACCGAGATACAAACTTTTGGTTTCCATATATGTGCACCAAAAACCAAAAGTTTGGAAGTCTATATCTCGGCTTCTATAAGTACTAGCTTTAAAAATCCAACGGTTTTGTCTTAGTTTTGACGTTCTGAATCCAACGAGACTATTCTTAAAGTCGTAGCTCTTTTACTAACCGAGATACAAACTTTTGGTTTTTATATATGTGCACCAAAAACCAAAAGTTTGGAAGTCTATATCTCGGCTTCTATAAGTACTAGCTTCAAAAATTTAACGGTTTTGTCTTAGTTTCGACGTTCTGAATCCAACGAGACTATTCCCAAAGTCGTAGCTCTTTTACTAACCGAGATACAAACTTTTGGTTTCCATATATGTGCACCAAAAACCCAAAGGTTGGAAGTTTGTATCTTGGCTTCTATAAGTACTAGCTTTAAAAATCCAACGGTTTTATCTTAGTTTCGACGTTCTGAATCCAACGAGACTATTCTCAAAGTCGTAGCTCTTTTACTAACCGAGATACAAACTTTTGGTTTCCATATATGTGCACCAAAAACCCAAAGGTTGGAAGTCTGTATCTCGGCTTCTATAAGTACTAGCTTTAAAAATCCAACGGTTTTATCTTAGTTTCGACGTTCTGAATCCAACGAGACTATTTCCAAAGTCGTAGCTCTTTTACTAACCGAGATACAAACTTTTGGTTTCCATATATGTGCACCAAAAACCCAAAGGTTGGAAGTCTGTATCTCGGCTTTTATAAGTACTAGCTTTAAAAATCCAACGGTTTTGTCTTAGTTTTGTTGTTCTGAATCCAACGAGACTATTCCCAAAGTCGTAGCTTTTTTACTAACCGAGATACAAACTTTTGGTTTCCATATATGTGCACCAAAAACCAAAAGTTTGGAAGTCTATATCTCGGCTTCTATAAGTACTAGCTTTAAAAATCCAACGGTTTTGTCTTAGTTTCGACGTTCTGAATCCAACGAGACTATTCCCAAAGTCGTAGCTCTTTTACTAACCGAGATACAAACTTTTGGTTTCCATATATGTGCACCAAAAACCAAAAGTTTGGAAGTCTATATCTCGGCTTCTATAAGTACTAGCTTTAAAAATCCAACGGTTTTGTCTTAGTTTCGTTGTTCTGAATCCAACGAGACTATTCCCAAAGTCGTAGCTCTTTTACTAACCGAGATACAAACTTTTGGTTTCCATATATGTGCACCAAAAACCAAAAGTTTGGAAGTCTATATCTCGGCTTCTATAAGTACTAGCTTTAAAAATCCAACGGTTTTGTCTTAGTTTCGACGTTCTGAATCCAACGAGACTATTCCCAAAGTCGTAGCTTTTTTACTAACCGAGATACAAACTTTTGGTTTCCATATATGTGCACCAAAAACCCAAAGGTTGGAAGTCTGTATCTCGGCTTTTATAAGTACTAGCTTTAAAAATCCAACGGTTTTGTCTTAGTTTCGTTGTTCTGAATCCAACGAGACTATTCCCAAAGTCGTAGCTTTTTTACTAACCGAGATACAAACTTTTGGTTTCCATATATGTGCACCAAAAACCAAAAGTTTGGAAGTCTATATCTCGGCTTCTATAAGAACTAGCTTTAAAAATCCAACGGTTTTGTCTTAGTTTCGTTATTCTGAATCCAACGAGACTATTCCCAAAGTCGTAGCTTTTTTACTAACCGAGATACAAATTTTTGGTTTCCATTTATGTGCACCAAAATCCAAAAGTTTGGAAGTCTATATCTCGGCTTCTATAAGTACTAGCTTTAAAAATCCAACGGTTTTGTCTTAGTTTCGACGTTCTGAATCCAACGAGACTATTCCCAAAGTCGTAGCTTTTTTACTAACCGAGATACAAACTTTTGGTTTCCATATATGTGCACCAAAAACCCAAAGGTTGGAAGTCTGTATCTCGGCTTTTATAAGTACTAGCTTTAAAAATCCAACGGTTTTATCTTAGTTTCGACGTTCTGAATCCAACGAGACTATTCCCAAAGTCGTAGCTCTTTTACTAACCGAGATACAAACTTTTGGTTTCCATATATGTGCACCAAAAACCCAAAGGTTGGAAGTCTGTATCTCGGCTTCTATGAGTACTAGCTTTAAAAATCCAACGGTTTTGTCTTAGTTTCGTTGTTCTGAATCCAACGAGACTATTCCCAAAGTCGTAGCTCTTTTACTAACCGAGATACAAACTTTTGGTTTCCATATATGTGCACCAAAAACCCAAAGGTTGGAAGTTTGTATCTCGGCTTCTATAAGTACTAGCTTTAAAAATCCAACGGTTTTATCTTAGTTTCGACGTTCTGAATTTAACGAGACTATTCCCAAAGTCGTAGCTCTTTTACTAACCGAGATACAAACTTTTGGTTTCCATATATGTGCACCAAAAACCCAAAGGTTGGAAGTCTGTATCTCGGCTTCTATGAGTACTAGCTTTAAAAATCCAACGGTTTTGTCTTAGTTTCGACGTTCTGAATCCAACGAGACTATTTCCAAAGTCGTAGCTCTTTTACTAACCGAGATACAAACTTTTGGTTTCCATATATGTGCACCAAAAACCCAAAGGTTGGAAGTCTGTATCTCGGCTTTTATAAGTACCAGCTTTAAAAATCCAACGGTTTTGTCTTAGTTTCGTTGTTCTGAATCCAACGAGACTATTCCCAAAGTCGTAGCTCTTTTACTAACCGAGATACAAACTTTTGGTTTCCATATATGTGCACCAAAAACCAAAAGTTTGGAAGTCTATATCTCGGCTTCTATAAGTACTAGCTTTAAAAATCCAACGGTTTTGTCTTAGTTTCGACGTTCTGAATCCAACGAGACTATTTCCAAAGTCGTAGCTCTTTTACTAACCGAGATACAAACTTTTGGTTTCCATATATGTGCACCAAAAACCCAAAGGTTGGAAGTCTGTATCTCGGCTTTTATAAGTACCAGCTGTAAAAATCCAACGGTTTTGTCTTAGTTTCGTTATTCTGAATCCAACGAGACTATTCCCAAAGTCGTAGCTTTTTTACTAACCGAGATACAAATTTTTGGTTTCCATTTATGTGCACCAAAATCCAAAAGTTTGGAAGTCTATATCTCGGCTTCTATAAGTACTAGCTTTAAAAATTCAACGGTTTTGTCTTAGTTTCGACGTTCTGAATCGAACGAGACTATTCCCAAAGTCGTAGCTCTTTTACTAACCGAGATACAAACTTTTGGTTTCCATATATGTGCACCAAAAACCAAAAGTTTGGAAGTCTATATCTCGGCTTCTATAAGTACTAGCTTTAAAAATCCAACGGTTTTGTCTTAGTTTCGACGTTCTGAATCCAACGAGACTATTCCCAAAGTCGTAGCTTTTTTACTAACCGAGATACAAACTTTTGGTTTCCATATATGTGCACCAAAAACCCAAAGGTTGGAAGTCTGTATCTCGGCTTTTATAAGTACTAGCTTTAAAAATCCAACGGTTTTGTCTTAGTTTCGTTGTTCTGAATCCAACGAGACTATTCCCAAAGTCGTAGCTTTTTTACTAACCGAGATACAAACTTTTGGTTTCCATATATGTGCACCAAAAACCAAAAGTTTGGAAGTCTATATCTCGGCTTCTATAAGAACTAGCTTTAAAAATCCAACGGTTTTGTCTTAGTTTCGTTATTCTGAATCCAACGAGACTATTCCCAAAGTCGTAGCTTTTTTACTAACCGAGATACAAATTTTTGGTTTCCATTTATGTGCACCAAAATCCAAAAGTTTGGAAGTCTATATCTCGGCTTCTATAAGTACTAGCTTTAAAAATCCAACGGTTTTATCTTAGTTTCGACGTTCTGAATCCAACGAGACTATTCCCAAAGTCGTAGCTCTTTTACTAACCGAGATACAAACTTTTGGTTTCCATATATGTGCACCAAAAACCCAAAGGTTGGAAGTCTGTATCTCGGCTTCTATGAGTACTAGCTTTAAAAATCCAACGGTTTTGTCTTAGTTTCGTTGTTCTGAATCCAACGAGACTATTCCCAAAGTCGTAGCTCTTTTACTAACCGAGATACAAACTTTTGGTTTCCATATATGTGCACCAAAAACCCAAAGGTTGGAAGTTTGTATCTCGGCTTCTATAAGTACTAGCTTTAAAAATCCAACGGTTTTATCTTAGTTTCGACGTTCTGAATTTAACGAGACTATTCCCAAAGTCGTAGCTCTTTTACTAACCGAGATACAAACTTTTGGTTTCCATATATGTGCACCAAAAACCCAAAGGTTGGAAGTCTGTATCTCGGCTTCTATGAGTACTAGCTTTAAAAATCCAACGGTTTTGTCTTAGTTTCGACGTTCTGAATCCAACGAGACTATTTCCAAAGTCGTAGCTCTTTTACTAACCGAGATACAAACTTTTGGTTTCCATATATGTGCACCAAAAACCCAAAGGTTGGAAGTCTGTATCTCGGCTTTTATAAGTACCAGCTTTAAAAATCCAACGGTTTTGTCTTAGTTTCGTTGTTCTGAATCCAACGAGACTATTCCCAAAGTCGTAGCTCTTTTACTAACCGAGATACAAACTTTTGGTTTCCATATATGTGCACCAAAAACCAAAAGTTTGGAAGTCTATATCTCGGCTTCTATAAGTACTAGCTTTAAAAATCCAACGGTTTTGTCTTAGTTTCGACGTTCTGAATCCAACGAGACTATTTCCAAAGTCGTAGCTCTTTTACTAACCGAGATACAAACTTTTGGTTTCCATATATGTGCACCAAAAACCCAAAGGTTGGAAGTCTGTATCTCGGCTTTTATAAGTACCAGCTGTAAAAATCCAACGGTTTTGTCTTAGTTTCGTTATTCTGAATCCAACGAGACTATTCCCAAAGTCGTAGCTTTTTTACTAACCGAGATACAAATTTTTGGTTTCCATTTATGTGCACCAAAATCCAAAAGTTTGGAAGTCTATATCTCGGCTTCTATAAGTACTAGCTTTAAAAATTCAACGGTTTTGTCTTAGTTTCGACGTTCTGAATCGAACGAGACTATTCCCAAAGTCGTAGCTCTTTTACTAATCGAGATACAAACTTTTGGTTTCCATATATGTGCACCAAAAACCAAAAGTTTGGAAGTCTATATCTCGGCTTCTATAAGTACTAGCTTTAAAAATCCAACGGTTTTGTCTTAGTTTCGTTATTCTGAATCCAACGAGACTATTCCCAAAGTCGTAGCTTTTTTACTAACCGAGATACAAATTTTTGGTTTCCATTTATGTGCACCAAAATCCAAAAGTTTGGAAGTCTATATCTCGGCTTCTATAAGTACTAGCTTTAAAAATCCAACGATTTTGTCTTAGTTTCGACGTTATGAATCCAACGAGACTATTCCCAAAGTCGTAGCTCTTTTACTAACCGAGATACAAACTTTTGGTTTCCATATATGTGCACCAAAAACCCAAAGGTTGGAAGCCTGTATCTCGGCTTCTATAAGTACTAGCTTTAAAAATTCAACGGTTTTGTCTTAGTTTCGACGTTCTGAATCGAACGAGACTATTCCCAAAGTCGTAGCTCTTTTACTAATCGAGATACAAACTTTTGGTTTCCATATATGTGCACCAAAAACCAAAAGTTTGGAAGTCTATATCTCGGCTTCTATTAGTACTAGCTTTAAAAATCCAACGGTTTTGTCTTAGTTTCGTTATTCTGAATCCAACGAGACTATTCCCAAAGTCGTAGCTTTTTTACTAACCGAGATACAAATTTTTGGTTTCCATTTATGTGCACCAAAATCCAAAAGTTTGGAAGTCTATATCTCGGCTTCTATAAGTACTAGCTTTAAAAATTCAACGGTTTTGTCTTAGTTTCGACGTTCTGAATCGAACGAGACTATTCCCAAAGTCGTAGCTCTTTTACTAATCGAGATACAAACTTTTGGTTTCCATATATGTGCACCAAAAACCAAAAGTTTGGAAGTCTATATCTCGGCTTCTATAAGTACTAGCTTTAAAAATCCAACGGTTTTGTCTTAGTTTCGTTATTCTGAATCCAACGAGACTATTCCCAAAGTCGTAGCTTTTTTACTAACCGAGATACAAATTTTTGGTTTCCATTTATGTGCACCAAAATCCAAAAGTTTGGAAGTCTATATCTCGGCTTCTATAAGTACTAGCTTTAAAAATCCAACGATTTTGTCTTAGTTTCGACGTTATGAATCCAACGAGACTATTCCCAAAGTCGTAGCTCTTTTACTAACCGAGATACAAACTTTTGGTTTCCATATATGTGCACCAAAAACCCAAAGGTTGGAAGCCTGTATCTCGGCTTCTATAAGTACTAGCTTTAAAAATTTAACGGTTTTATCTTAGTTTCGACGTTCTGAATCCAACGAGACTATTCCCAAAGTCGTAGCTCTTTTACTAACCGAGATACAAACTTTTGGTTTCCATATATGTGCACCAAAAACCCAAAGGTTGGAAGTTTGTATCTCGGCTTCTATAAGTACTAGCTTTAAAAATCCAACGGTTTTATCTTAGTTTCGACGTTCTGAATCCAACGAGACTATTCCCAAAGTCGTAGCTCTTTTACTAACCGAGATACAAACTTTTGGTTTCCATATATGTGCACCAAAAACCCAAAGGTTGGAAGTCTGTATCTCGGCTTCTATAAGTACTAGCTTTAAAAATCCAACGGTTTTATCTTAGTTTCGACGTTCTGAATCCAACGAGACTATTCCCAAAGTCGTAGCTCTTTTACTAACCGAGATACAAACTTTTGGTTTCCATATATGTGCACCAAAAACCCAAAGGTTGGAAGTCTGTATCTCGGCTTCTATGAGTACTAGCTTTAAAAATCCAACGGTTTTGTCTTAGTTTCGTTGTTCTGAATCCAAGGAGACTATTCCCAAAGTCGTAGCTCTTTTACTAACCGAGATACAAACTTTTGGTTTCCATATATGTGCACCAAAAACCAAAAGTTTGGAAGTCTATATCTCGGCTTCTATAAGTACTAGCTTTAAAAATCCAACGGTTTTGTCTTAGTTTCGACGTTCTAAATCCAACGAGACTATTCCCAAAGTCGTAGCTCTTTTACTAACCGAGATACAAACTTTTGGTTTCCATATATGTGCACCAAAAACCCAAAGGTTGGAAGTTTGTATCTCGGCTTCTATAAGTACTAGCTTTAAAAATCCAACGGTTTTATCTTAGTTTCGACGTTCTGAATCCAACGAGACTATTCCCAAAATCGTAGCTCTTTTACTAACCGAGATACAAACTTTTGGTTTCCATATATGTGCACCAAAAACCCAAAGGTTGGAAGTCTGTATCTCGGCTTCTATAAATACTAGCTTTAAAAATCCAACGGTTTTATCTTAGTTTCGACGTTCTGAATCCAACGAGACTATTCCCAAAGTCGTAGCTCTTTTACTAACCGAGATACAAACTTTTGGTTTCCATATATGTGCACCAAAAACCCAAAGGTTGGAAGTCTGTATCTCGGCTTCTATGAGTACTAGCTTTAAAAATCCAACGGTTTTGTCTTAGTTTCGTTGTTCTGAATCCAACGAGACTATTCCCAAAGTCGTAGCTCTTTTACTAACCGAGATACAAACTTTTGGTTTCCATATATGTGCACCAAAAACCCAAAGGTTGGAAGTTTGTATCTCGGCTTCTATAAGTACTAGCTTTAAAAATCCAACGGTTTTATCTTAGTTTCGACGTTCTGAATCCAACGAGACTATTCCCAAAGTCGTAGCTCTTTTACTAACCGAGATACAAACTTTTGGTTTCCATATATGTGCACCAAAAACCCAAAGGTTGGAAGTCTGTATCTCGGCTTCTATAAGTACTAGCTTTAAAAATCCAACGGTTTTATCTTAGTTTCGACGTTCTGAATCCAACGAGACTATTCCCAAAGTCGTAGCTCTTTTACTAACCGAGATACAAACTTTTGGTTTCCATATATGTGCACCAAAAACCCAAAGGTTGGAAGTCTGTATCTCGGCTTCTATAAGTACTAGCTTTAAAAATCCAACAATTTTATCTTAGTTTCGACGTTCTGAATCCAACGAGACTATTCTCAAAGTCGTAGCTCTTTTACTAACCGAGATACAAACTTTTGGTTTTCATATATGTGCACCAAAAACCCAAAGGTTGGAAGTTTGTATCTTGGCTTCTATAAGTACTAGCTTTAAAAATCCAACGGTTTTATCTTAGTTTCGACGTTCTGAATCCAACGAGACTATTCCCAAAGTCGTAGCTCTTTTACTAACCGAGATACAAACTTTTGGTTTTCATATATGTGCACCAAAAACCCAAAGGTTGGAAGTTTGTATCTTGGCTTCTATAAGTACTAGCTTTAAAAATCCAACGGTTTTATCTTAGTTTCGACGTTCTGAATCCAACGAGGCTATTCCCAAAGTCGTAGCTCTTTTACTAACCGAGATACAAACTTTTGGTTTTCATATATGTGCACCAAAAACCCAAAGGTTGGAAGTTTGTATCTTGGCTTCTATAAGTACTAGCTTTAAAAATCCAACGGTTTTATCTTAGTTTCGACGTTCTAAATCCAACGAGACTATTCTCAAAGTCGTAGCTCTTTTACTAACCGAGATACAAACTTTTGGTTTTCATATATGTGCACCAAAAACCCAAAGGTTGGAAGTTTGTATCTTGGCTTCTATAAGTACTAGCTTTAAAAATCCAACGGTTTTATCTTAGTTTCGACGTTCTGAATCCAACGAGACTATTCCCAAAGTCGTAGCTCTTTTACTAACCGAGATACAAACTTTTGGTTTTCATATATGTGCACCAAAAACCCAAAGGTTGGAAGTTTGTATCTTGGCTTCTATAAGTACTAGCTTTAAAAATCCAACGGTTTTATCTTAGTTTCGACGTTCTGAATCCAACGAGACTATTCCCAAAGTCGTAGCTCTTTTACTAACCGAAGTCTGTATCTCGGCTTCTATAAGTACTAGCTTTAAAAATCCAACGGTTTTATCTTAGTTTCGACGTTCTGAATCCAACAAGACTATTCCCAAAGTCGTAGCTCTTTTACTAACCGAGATACAAACTTTTGGTTTCCATATATGTGCACCAAAAACCCAAAGGTTGGAAGTCTGTATCTCGGCTTCTATAAGTACTAGCTTTAAAAATCCAACGGTTTTATCTTAGTTTCGACGTTCTGAATCCAACGAGACTATTCCCAAAGTCGTAGCTCTTTTACTAACCGAGATACAAACTTTTGGTTTCCATATATGTGCACCAAAAACCCAAAGGTTGGAAGTCTGTATCTCGGCTTCTATGAGTACTAGCTTTAAAAATCCAACGGTTTTGTCTTAGTTTCGACGTTCTGAATCCAACGAGACTATTCCCAAAGTCGTAGCTCTTTTACTAACCGAGATACAAACTTTTGGTTTTCATATATGTGCACCAAAAACCCAAAGGTTGGAAGTTTGTATCTTGGCTTCTATAAGTACTAGCTTTAAAAATCCAACGGTTTTATCTTAGTTTCGACGTTCTGAATCCAACGAGACTATTCCCAAAGTCGTAGCTCTTTTACTAACCGAGATACAAACTTTTGGTTTTCATATATGTGCACCAAAAACCCAAAGGTTGGAAGTTTGTATCTTGGCTTCTATAAGTACTAGCTTTAAAAATCCAACAGTTTTATCTTAGTTTCGACGTTCTGAATCCAACGAGACTATTCTCAAAGTCGTAGCTCTTTTACTAACCGAGATACAAACTTTTGGTTTTCATATATGTGCACCAAAAACCCAAAGGTTGGAAGTTTGTATCTTGGCTTCTATAAGTACTAGCTTTAAAAATCCAACGGTTTTATCTTAGTTTCGACGTTCTGAATCCAACGAGACTATTCTCAAAGTCGTAGCTCTTTTACTAACCGAGATACAAACTTTTGGTTTTCATATATGTGCACCAAAAACCCAAAGGTTGGAAGTCTGTATCTCGGCTTCTATGAGTACTAGCTTTAAAAATCCAACGGTTTTGTCTTAGTTTCGTTGTTCTGAATCCAACGAGACTATTCCCAAAGTCGTAGCTCTTTTACTAACCGAGATACAAACTTTTGGTTTCCATATATGTGCACCAAAAACCAAAAGTTTGGAAGTCTATATCTCGGCTTCTATAAGTACTAGCTTTAAAAATCTAACGGTTTTGTCTTAGTTTCGACGTTCTGAATCCAACGAGACTATTCCCAAAGTCGTAGCTCTTTTACTAACCGAGATACAAACTTTTGGTTTCCATATGTGTGCACCAAAAACCCAAAGGTTGGAAGTCTGTATCTCGGCTTTTATAAGTACTAGCTTTAAAAATCCAACGGTTTTGTCTTAGTTTTGTTGTTCTGAATCCAACGAGACTATTCCCAAAGTCGTAGCTTTTTTACTAACCGAGATACAAACTTTTGGTTTCCATATATGTGCACCAAAAACCAAAAGTTTGGAAGTCTATATCTCGGCTTCTATAAGTACTAGCTTTAAAAATCCAACGGTTTTGTCTTAGCTTTGACGTTCTGAATCCAACGAGACTATTCCCAAAGTCGTAGCTCTTTTACTAACCGAGATACAAAATTTTGGTTTCCATATATGTGCACCAAAAACCAAAAGTTTGGAAGTCTATATCTCGGCTTCTATAAGTACTAGCTTTAAAAATCCAACGGTTTTGTCTTAGTTTTGTTGTTCTGAATCCAACGAGACTATTCCCAAAGTCGTAGCTTTTTTACTAACCGAGATACAAACTTTTGGTTTCCATATATGTGCACCAAAAACCAAAAGTTTGGAAGTCTATATCTCGGCTTCTATAAGTACTAGCTTTAAAAATCCAACGGTTTTGTCTTAGCTTTGACGTTCTGAATCCAACGAGACTATTCCCAAAGTCGTAGCTCTTTTACTAACCGAGATACAAACTTTTGGTTTCCATATGTGTGCACCAAAAACCCAAAGGTTGGAAGTCTGTATCTCGGCTTTTATAAGTACTAGCTTTAAAAATCCAACGGTTTTGTCTTAGTTTTGTTGTTCTGAATCCAACGAGACTATTCCCAAAGTCGTAGCTTTTTTACTAACCGAGATACAAATTTTTGGTTTCCATTTATGTGCACCAAAATCCAAAAGTTTGGAAGTCTATATCTCGGCTTCTATAAGTACTAGCTTTAAAAATCCAACGGTTTTGTCTTAGTTTCGACGTTCTGAATCCAACGAGACTATTCCCAAAGTCGTAGCTTTTTTACTAACCGAGATACAAACTTTTGGTTTCCATATATGTGCACCAAAAACCCAAAGGTTGGAAGTCTGTATCTCGGCTTCTATAAGTACTAGCTTTAAAAATTCAACGGTTTTATCTTAGTTTCGACGTTCTGAATCCAACGAGACTATTCCCAAAGTCGTAGCTCTTTTACTAACCGAGATACAAACTTTTGGTTTCCATATATGTGCACCAAAAACCAAAAGTTTGGAAGTCTATATCTCGGCTTCTATAAGTACTAGCTTTAAAAATTCAACGGTTTTGTCTTAGTTTCGACGTTCTGAATCCAACGAGACTATTCCCAAAGTCGTAGCTTTTTTACTAACCGAGATACAAACTTTTGGTTTCCATATATGTGCACCAAAAACCCAAAGGTTGGAAGTCTGTATCTCGGCTTTTATAAGTACTAGCTTTAAAAATCCAACGGTTTTGTCTTAGTTTCGTTGTTCTGAATCCAACGAGACTATTCCCAAAGTCGTAGCTTTTTTACTAACCGAGATACAAACTTTTGGTTTCCATATATGTGCACCAAAAACCAAAAGTTTGGAAGTCTATATCTCGGCTTCTATAAGTACTAGCTTTAAAAATCCAACGGTTTTATCTTAGTTTCGACGTTCTGAATCCAACGAGACTATTCTCAAAGTCGTAGCTCTTTTACTAACCGAGATACAAACTTTTGGTTTCCATATATGTGCACCAAAAACCCAAAGGTTGGAAGTCTGTATCTCGGCTTCTATAAGTACTAGCTTTAAAAATCCAACGGTTTTATCTTAGTTTCGACGTTCTGAATCCAACGAGACTATTCCCAAAGTCGTAGCTCTTTTACTAACCGAGATACAAACTTTTGGTTTCCATATATGTGCACCAAAAACCCAAAGGTTGGAAGTCTGTATCTCGGCTTCTATAAGTACTAGCTTTAAAAATCCAACAATTTTATCTTAGTTTCGACGTTCTGAATCCAACGAGACTATTCTCAAAGTCGTAGCTCTTTTACTAACCGAGATACAAACTTTTGGTTTTCATATATGTGCACCAAAAACCCAAAGGTTGGAAGTTTGTATCTTGGCTTCTATAAGTACTAGCTTTAAAAATCCAACGGTTTTATCTTAGTTTCGACGTTCTGAATCCAACGAGACTATTCCCAAAGTCGTAGCTCTTTTACTAACCGAGATACAAACTTTTGGTTTTCATATATGTGCACCAAAAACCCAAAGGTTGGAAGTTTGTATCTTGGCTTCTATAAGTACTAGCTTTAAAAATCCAACGGTTTTATCTTAGTTTCGACGTTCTGAATCCAACGAGGCTATTCCCAAAGTCGTAGCTCTTTTACTAACCGAGATACAAACTTTTGGTTTTCATATATGTGCACCAAAAACCCAAAGGTTGGAAGTTTGTATCTTGGCTTCTATAAGTACTAGCTTTAAAAATCCAACGGTTTTATCTTAGTTTCGACGTTCTGAATCCAACGAGACTATTCTCAAAGTCGTAGCTCTTTTACTAACCGAGATACAAACTTTTGGTTTTCATATATGTGCACCAAAAACCCAAAGGTTGGAAGTTTGTATCTTGGCTTCTATAAGTACTAGCTTTAAAAATCCAACGGTTTTATCTTAGTTTCGACGTTCTGAATCCAACGAGACTATTCCCAAAGTCGTAGCTCTTTTACTAACCGAGATACAAACTTTTGGTTTTCATATATGTGCACCAAAAACCCAAAGGTTGGAAGTTTGTATCTTGGCTTCTATAAGTACTAGCTTTAAAAATCCAACGGTTTTATCTTAGTTTCGACGTTCTGAATCCAACGAGACTATTCCCAAAGTCGTAGCTCTTTTACTAACCGAAGTCTGTATCTCGGCTTCTATAAGTACTAGCTTTAAAAATCCAACGGTTTTATCTTAGTTTCGACGTTCTGAATCCAACAAGACTATTCCCAAAGTCGTAGCTCTTTTACTAACCGAGATACAAACTTTTGGTTTCCATATATGTGCACCAAAAACCCAAAGGTTGGAAGTCTGTATCTCGGCTTCTATAAGTACTAGCTTTAAAAATCCAACGGTTTTATCTTAGTTTCGACGTTCTGAATCCAACGAGACTATTCCCAAAGTCGTAGCTCTTTTACTAACCGAGATACAAACTTTTGGTTTCCATATATGTGCACCAAAAACCCAAAGGTTGGAAGTCTGTATCTCGGCTTCTATGAGTACTAGCTTTAAAAATCCAACGGTTTTGTCTTAGTTTCGACGTTCTGAATCCAACGAGACTATTCCCAAAGTCGTAGCTCTTTTACTAACCGAGATACAAACTTTTGGTTTTCATATATGTGCACCAAAAACCCAAAGGTTGGAAGTTTGTATCTTGGCTTCTATAAGTACTAGCTTTAAAAATCCAACGGTCTTATCTTAGTTTCGACGTTCTGAATCCAACGAGACTATTCCCAAAGTCGTAGCTCTTTTACTAACCGAGATACAAACTTTTGGTTTTCATATATGTGCACCAAAAACCCAAAGGTTGGAAGTTTGTATCTTGGCTTCTATAAGTACTAGCTTTAAAAATCCAACAGTTTTATCTTAGTTTCGACGTTCTGAATCCAACGAGACTATTCTCAAAGTCGTAGCTCTTTTACTAACCGAGATACAAACTTTTGGTTTTCATATATGTGCACCAAAAACCCAAAGGTTGGAAGTTTGTATCTTGGCTTCTATAAGTACTAGCTTTAAAAATCCAACGGTTTTATCTTAGTTTCGACGTTCTGAATCCAACGAGACTATTCTCAAAGTCGTAGCTCTTTTACTAACCGAGATACAAACTTTTGGTTTTCATATATGTGCACCAAAAACCCAAAGGTTGGAAGTCTGTATCTCGGCTTCTATGAGTACTAGCTTTAAAAATCCAACGGTTTTGTCTTAGTTTCGTTGTTCTGAATCCAACGAGACTATTCCCAAAGTCGTAGCTCTTTTACTAACCGAGATACAAACTTTTGGTTTCCATATATGTGCACCAAAAACCAAAAGTTTGGAAGTCTATATCTCGGCTTCTATAAGTACTAGCTTTAAAAATCCAACGGTTTTGTCTTAGCTTTGACGTTCTGAATCCAACGAGACTATTCCCAAAGTCGTAGCTCTTTTACTAACCGAGATACAAAATTTTGGTTTCCATATATGTGCACCAAAAACCAAAAGTTTGGAAGTCTATATCTCGGCTTCTATAAGTACTAGCTTTAAAAATCCAACGGTTTTGTCTTAGTTTTGTTGTTCTGAATCCAACGAGACTATTCCCAAAGTCGTAGCTTTTTTACTAACCGAGATACAAACTTTTGGTTTCCATATATGTGCACCAAAAACCAAAAGTTTGGAAGTCTATATCTCGGCTTCTATAAGTACTAGCTTTAAAAATCCAACGGTTTTGTCTTAGCTTTGACGTTCTGAATCCAACGAGACTATTCCCAAAGTCGTAGCTCTTTTACTAACCGAGATACAAACTTTTGGTTTCCATATGTGTGCACCAAAAACCCAAAGGTTGGAAGTCTGTATCTCGGCTTTTATAAGTACTAGCTTTAAAAATCCAACGGTTTTGTCTTAGTTTTGTTGTTCTGAATCCAACGAGACTATTCCCAAAGTCGTAGCTTTTTTACTAACCGAGATACAAATTTTTGGTTTCCATTTATGTGCACCAAAATCCAAAAGTTTGGAAGTCTATATCTCGGCTTCTATAAGTACTAGCTTTAAAAATCCAACGGTTTTGTCTTAGTTTCGACGTTCTGAATCCAACGAGACTATTCCCAAAGTCGTAGCTTTTTTACTAACCGAGATACAAACTTTTGGTTTCCATATATGTGCACCAAAAACCCAAAGGTTGGAAGTCTGTATCTCGGCTTCTATAAGTACTAGCTTAAAAAATTCAACGGTTTTATCTTAGTTTCGACGTTCTGAATCCAACGAGACTATTCCCAAAGTCGTAGCTCTTTTACTAACCGAGATACAAACTTTTGGTTTCCATATATGTGCACCAAAAACCAAAAGTTTGGAAGTCTATATCTCGGCTTCTATAAGTACTAGCTTTAAAAATTCAACGGTTTTGTCTTAGTTTCGACGTTCTGAATCCAACGAGACTATTCCCAAAGTCGTAGCTTTTTTACTAACCGAGATACAAACTTTTGGTTTCCATATATGTGCACCAAAAACCCAAAGGTTGGAAGTCTGTATCTCGGCTTTTATAAGTACTAGCTTTAAAAATCCAACGGTTTTGTCTTAGTTTCGTTGTTCTGAATCCAACGAGACTATTCCCAAAGTCGTAGCTTTTTTACTAACCGAGATACAAACTTTTGGTTTCCATATATGTGCACCAAAAACCAAAAGTTTGGAAGTCTATATCTCGGCTTCTATAAGTACTAGCTTTAAAAATCCAACGGTTTTGTCTTAGTTTCGTTATTCTGAATCCAACGAGACTATTCCCAAAGTCGTAGCTTTTTTACTAACCGAGATACAAATTTTTGGTTTCCATTTATGTGCACCAAAATCCAAAAGTTTGGAAGTCTATATCTCGGCTTCTATAAGTACTAGCTTTAAAAATTCAACGGTTTTGTCTTAGTTTCGTTATTCTGAATCCAACGAGACTATTCTTAAAGTCGTAGCTTTTTTACTAACCGAGATACAAATTTTTGGTTTCCATTTATGTGCACCAAAAACCAAAAGTTTGGAAGTCTATATCTCGGCTTCTATAAGTACTAGCTTTAAAAATCCAACGGTTTTGTCTTAGTTTCGTTATTCTGAATCCAACGAGACTATTCTTAAAGTCGTAGCTTTTTTACTAACCGAGATACAAATTTTTGGTTTCCATTTATGTGCACCAAAATCCAAAAGTTTGGAAGTCTATATCTCGGCTTCTATAAGTACTAGCTTTAAAAATCCAACGATTTTGTCTTAGTTTCGACGTTATGAATCCAACGAGACTATTCCCAAAGTCGTAGCTCTTTTACTAACCGAGATACAAACTTTTGGTTTCCATATATGTGCACCAAAAACCCAAAGGTTGAAAGCCTGTATCTCGGCTTCTATAAGTACTAGCTTTAAAAATTTAACGGTTTTATCTTACTTTCGACGTTCTGAATCCAACGAGACTATTCCCAAAGTCGTAGCTCTTTTACTAACCGAGATACAAACTTTTGGTTTCCATATATGTGCACCAAAAACCCAAAGGTTGGAAGTCTGTATCTCGGCTTCTATGAGTACTAGCTTTAAAAATCCAACGGTTTTGTCTTAGTTTCGACGTTCTGAATCCAACAAGACTATTCCCAAAGTCGTAGCTTTTTTACTAACCGAGATACAAACTTTTGGTTTCCATATATGTGCACCAAAAACCCAAAGGTTGGAAGTCTGTATCTCGGCTTCTATAAGTACTAGCTTTAAAAATCCAACGGTTTTATCTTAGTTTTGACGTTCTGAATCCAACGAGACTATTCCCAAAGTCGTAGCTCTTTTACTAACCGAGATACAAACTTTTGGTTTCCATATATGTGCACCAAAAACCCAAAGGTTGGAAGTCTGTATCTCGGCTTCTATGAGTACTAGCTTTAAAAATCCAACGGTTTTGTCTTAGTTTCGACGTTCTGAATCCAACGAGACTATTCCCAAAGTCATAGCTCTTTTACTAACCGAGATACAAACTTTTGGTTTCCATATATGTGCACCAAAAACCCAAAGGTTGGAAGTTTGTATCTCGGCTTCTATAAGTACTAGCTTTAAAAACCCAACGGTTTTATCTTAGTTTGGACGTTCTAAATCCAACAAGACTATTCCCAAAGTCGTAGCTCTTTTACTAACCGAGATACAAACTTTTGGTTTCCATATATGTGCACCAAAAACCCAAAGGTTGGAAGTCTGTATCTCGGCTTCTATAAGTACTAGCTTTAAAAATCCAACGGTTTTATTTTAGTTTCGACGTTCTGAATCCAACGAGACTATTCCCAAAGTCGTAGCTCTTTTACTAACCGAGATACAAACTTTTGGTTTCCATATATGTGCACCAAAAACCCAAAGGTTGGAAGTCTGTATCTCGGCTTCTATGAGTACTAGCTTTAAAAATCCAACGGTTTTGTCTTAGTTTCGTTGTTCTGAATCCAACGAGGCTATTCCCAAAGTCGTAGCTCTTTTACTAACCGAGATACAAACTTTTGGTTTCCATATATGTGCACCAAAAACCCAAAGGTTGGAAGTTTGTATCTCGGCTTCTATAAGTACTAGCTTTAAAACTCCAACGGTTTTATCTTAGTTTCGACGTTCTGAATTTAACGAGACTATTCCCAAAGTCGTAGCTCTTTTACTAACCGAGATACAAACTTTTGGTTTCCATATATGTGCACCAAAAACCCAAAGGTTGGAAGTCTGTATCTCGGCTTCTATGAGTACTAGTTTTAAAAATCCAACGGTTTTGTCTTAGCTTCGACGTTCTGAATCCAACGAGACTATTCCCAAAGTCGTAGCTCTTTTACTAACCGAGATACAAACTTTTGGTTTCCATATATGTGCACCAAAAACCCAAAGGTTGGAAGTCTGTATCTCGGCTTTTATAAGTACTAGCTTTAAAAATCCAACGGTTTTGTCTTAGTTTCGTTGTTCTGAATCCAACGAGACTATTCCCAAAGTCGTAGCTCTTTTACTAACCGAGATACAAACTTTTGGTTTCCATATATGTGCACCAAAAACCAAAAGTTTGGAAGTCTATATCTCGGCTTCTATAAGTACTAGCTTTAAAAATCCAACGGTTTTGTCTTAGTTTCGACGTTCTGAATCCAACGAGGCTATTCCCAAAGTCGTAGCTCTTTTACTAACCGAGATACAAACTTTTGGTTTCCATATATGTGCACCAAAAACCCAAAGGTTGGAAGTCTGTATCTCGGCTTTTATAAGCTACTAGCTTTAAAAATCCAACGGTTTTGTCTTAGTTTCGTTGTTTTGAATCCAACGAGACTATTCCCAAAGTCGTAGCTCTTTTACTAACCGAGATACAAACTTTTGGTTTCCATATATGTGCACCAAAAACCAAAAGTTTGGAAGTCTATATCTCGGCTTCTATAAGTACTAGCTTTAAAAATCCAACGGTTTTGTCTTAGTTTCGACGTTCTGAATTCAACGAGACTATTCCCAAAGTCGTAGCTCTTTTACTAACCGAGATACAAACTTTTGGTTTCCATATATGTGCACCAAAAACCCAAAGGTTGGAAGTTTGTATCTCGGCTTCTATAAGTACTAGCTTTAAAAATCCAACGGTTTTATCTTAGTTTCGACGTTCTGAATCCAACGAGACTATTCCCAAAGTCGTAGCTCTTTTACTAACCGAGATACAAACTTTTGGTTTCCATATATGTGCACCAAAAACCCAAAGGTTGGAAGTCTGTATCTCGGCTTCTATAAGTACTAGCTTTAAAAATCCAACGGTTTTATCTTAGTTTCGACGTTCTGAATCCAACGAGACTATTCCCAAAGTCGTAGCTCTTTTACTAACCGAGATACAAACTTTTGGTTTCCATATATGTGCACCAAAAACCCAAAGGTTGGAAGTCTGTATCTCGGCTTCTATGAGTACTAGCTTTAAAAATCCAACGGTTTTGTCTTAGTTTCGTTGTTTTGAATCCAACGAGACTATTCCCAAAGTCGTAGCTCTTTTACTAACCGAGATACAAACTTTTGGTTTCCATATATGTGCACCAAAAACCCAAAGGTTGGAAGTTTGTATCTCGGCTTCTATAAGTACTAGCTTTAAAAATCCAACGGTTTTATCTTAGTTTCGACGTTCTGAATTTAACGAGACTATTCCCAAAGTCGTAGCTCTTTTACTAACCGAGATACAAACTTTTGGTTTCCATATATGTGCACCAAAAACCCAAAGGTTGGAAGTCTGTATCTCGGCTTCTATGAGTACTAGCTTTAAAAATCCAACGGTTTTGTCTTAGTTTCGACGTTCTGAATCCAACGAGACTATTTCCAAAGTCGTAGCTCTTTTACTAACCGAGATACAAACTTTTGGTTTCCATATATGTGCACCAAAAACCCAAAGGTTGGAAGTCTGTATCTCGGCTTTTATAAGTACCAGCTTTAAAAATCCAACGGTTTTGTCTTAGTTTCGTTGTTCTGAATCCAACGAGACTATTCCCAAAGTCGTAGCTCTTTTACTAACCGAGATACAAACTTTTGGTTTCCATATATGTGCACCAAAAACCAAAAGTTTGGAAGTCTATATCTCGGCTTCTATAAGTACTAGCTTTAAAAATCCAACGGTTTTGTCTTAGTTTTGACGTTCTGAATCCAACGAGACTATTCTTAAAGTCGTAGCTCTTTTACTAACCGAGATACAAACTTTTGGTTTTTATATATGTGCACCAAAAACCAAAAGTTTGGAAGTCTATATCTCGGCTTCTATAAGTACTAGCTTCAAAAATTTAACGGTTTTGTCTTAGTTTCGACGTTCTGAATCCAACGAGACTATTCCCAAAGTCGTAGCTCTTTTACTAACCGAGATACAAACTTTTGGTTTCCATATATGTGCACCAAAAACCCAAAGGTTGGAAGTTTGTATCTTGGCTTCTATAAGTACTAGCTTTAAAAATCCAACGGTTTTATCTTAGTTTCGACGTTCTGAATCCAACGAGACTATTCTCAAAGTCGTAGCTCTTTTACTAACCGAGATACAAACTTTTGGTTTCCATATATGTGCACCAAAAACCCAAAGGTTGGAAGTCTGTATCTCGGCTTCTATAAGTACTAGCTTTAAAAATCCAACGGTTTTATCTTAGTTTCGACGTTCTGAATCCAACGAGACTATTTCCAAAGTCGTAGCTCTTTTACTAACCGAGATACAAACTTTTGGTTTCCATATATGTGCACCAAAAACCCAAAGGTTGGAAGTCTGTATCTCGGCTTTTATAAGTACTAGCTTTAAAAATCCAACGGTTTTGTCTTAGTTTTGTTGTTCTGAATCCAACGAGACTATTCCCAAAGTCGTAGCTTTTTTACTAACCGAGATACAAACTTTTGGTTTCCATATATGTGCACCAAAAACCAAAAGTTTGGAAGTCTATATCTCGGCTTCTATAAGTACTAGCTTTAAAAATCCAACGGTTTTGTCTTAGTTTCGACGTTCTGAATCCAACGAGACTATTCCCAAAGTCGTAGCTCTTTTACTAACCGAGATACAAACTTTTGGTTTCCATATATGTGCACCAAAAACCAAAAGTTTGGAAGTCTATATCTCGGCTTCTATAAGTACTAGCTTTAAAAATCCAACGGTTTTGTCTTAGTTTCGTTGTTCTGAATCCAACGAGACTATTCCCAAAGTCGTAGCTTTTTTACTAACCGAGATACAAATTTTTGGTTTCCATTTATGTGCACCAAAATCCAAAAGTTTGGAAGTCTATATCTCGGCTTCTATAAGTACTAGCTTTAAAAATCCAACGGTTTTGTCTTAGTTTCGACGTTCTGAATCCAACGAGACTATTCCCAAAGTCGTAGCTTTTTTACTAACCGAGATACAAACTTTTGGTTTCCATATATGTGCACCAAAAACCCAAAGGTTGGAAGTCTGTATCTCGGCTTCTATAAGTACTAGCTTTAAAAATTCAACGGTTTTATCTTAGTTTCGACGTTCTGAATCCAACGAGACTATTCCCAAAGTCGTAGCTCTTTTACTAACCGAGATACAAACTTTTGGTTTCCATATATGTGCACCAAAAACCAAAAGTTTGGAAGTCTATATCTCGGCTTCTATAAGTACTAGCTTTAAAAATCCAACGGTTTTGTCTTAGTTTCGACGTTCTGAATCCAACGAGACTATTCCCAAAGTCGTAGCTTTTTTACTAACCGAGATACAAACTTTTGGTTTCCATATATGTGCACCAAAAACCCAAAGGTTGGAAGTCTGTATCTCGGCTTTTATAAGTACTAGCTTTAAAAATCCAACGGTTTTGTCTTAGTTTCGTTGTTCTGAATCCAACGAGACTATTCCCAAAGTCGTAGCTTTTTTACTAACCGAGATACAAACTTTTGGTTTCCATATATGTGCACCAAAAACCAAAAGTTTGGAAGTCTATATCTCGGCTTCTATAAGAACTAGCTTTAAAAATCCAACGGTTTTGTCTTAGTTTCGTTATTCTGAATCCAACGAGACTATTCCCAAAGTCGTAGCTTTTTTACTAACCGAGATACAAATTTTTGGTTTCCATTTATGTGCACCAAAATCCAAAAGTTTGGAAGTCTATATCTCGGCTTCTATAAGTACTAGCTTTAAAAATTCAACGGTTTTGTCTTAGTTTCGACGTTCTGAATCGAACGAGACTATTCCCAAAGTCGTAGCTCTTTTACTAATCGAGATACAAACTTTTGGTTTCCATATATGTGCACCAAAAACCAAAAGTTTGGAAGTCTATATCTCGGCTTCTATAAGTACTAGCTTTAAAAATTCAACGGTTTTGTCTTAGTTTCGTTATTCTGAATCCAACGAGACTATTCCTAAAGTCGTAGCTTTTTTACTAACCGAGATACAAATTTTTGGTTTCCATTTATGTGCACCAAAATCCAAAAGTTTGGAAGTCTATATCTCGGCTTCTATAAGTACTAGCTTTAAAAATCCAACGATTTTGTCTTAGTTTCGACGTTATGAATCCAACGAGACTATTCCCAAAGTCGTAGCTCTTTTACTAACCGAGATACAAACTTTTGGTTTCCATATATGTGCACCAAAAACCCAAAGGTTGGAAGCCTGTATCTCGGCTTCTATAAGTACTAGCTTTAAAAATTTAACGGTTTTATCTTAGTTTCGACGTTCTGAATCCAACGAGACTATTCCCAAAGTCGTAGCTCTTTTACTAACCGAGATACAAACTTTTGGTTTCCATATATGTGCACCAAAAACCCAAAGGTTGGAAGTTTGTATCTCGGCTTCTATAAGTACTAGCTTTAAAAATCCAACGGTTTTATCTTAGTTTCGACGTTCTGAATTTAACGAGACTATTCCCAAAGTCGTAGCTCTTTTACTAACCGAGATACAAACTTTTGGTTTCCATATATGTGCACCAAAAACCCAAAGGTTGGAAGTCTGTATCTCGGCTTTTATAAGTACCAGCTTTAAAAATCCAACGGTTTTGTCTTAGTTTCGTTGTTCTGAATCCAACGAGACTATTCCCAAAGTCGTAGCTCTTTTACTAACCGAGATACAAACTTTTGGTTTCCATATATGTGCACCAAAAACCAAAAGTTTGGAAGTCTATATCTCGGCTTCTATAAGTACTAGCTTAAAAAATCCAACGGTTTTGTCTTAGTTTTGACGTTCTGAATCCAACGAGACTATTCTTAAAGTCGTAGCTCTTTTACTAACCGAGATACAAACTTTTGGTTTCCATATATGTGCACCAAAAACCAAAAGTTTGGAAGTCTATATCTCGGCTTCTATAAGTACTAGCTTCAAAAATTTAACGGTTTTGTCTTAGTTTCGACGTTCTGAATCCAACGAGACTATTCCCAAAGTCGTAGTTCTTTTACTAACCGAGATACAAACTTTTGGTTTCCATATATGTGCACCAAAAACCCAAAGGTTGGAAGTCTGTATCTCGGCTTATATTGTCACACCGGGGGTTGGCCCGGTCTAGGACAAGGCCGTGTGACGGTTACATACATTGTATGTAACTGGGACCTTAAGGTACGCTTTAGCATTGAAACAAAATATAGTTTACTAAATACCTTGTATTGACAGCAAAATATAATTATAACGATTTAAGTAGAGTTACCCAAATAAAAGAGCTAATTTGACAAGAGATAAACTAAGATCGACATAACAGGATTAATAATTTAAGTACATGGGAATATGTAGCGAATTCTATAATTAAAGTGAAAGTAATGTTACGTAACTTAATAAAGTGACAATAATTATTATTATTCTTGGAGCAAACATTTCACAAAGCTTTTCCGCACTGCTTTCGGTTACCTCTTCTTGCCCGAGACCCGGTCGTAACTCTGCCAAATTTCGTTCGTCGTACCCTGGTGTTAATTTTCTTTGTCAGCAGAATTTCCGGTTTTTTCCAAACCATCGTTCTGTCGACAAAGTACTTTTGCAATCTTTTTACGATGGAAATGACTTGGTTATTTCATCATGCAATCAGGAAATTGTTACTTACACAATTTGTGGGTAAATGACCTGGTATACCGAACGAATATTTTTAAGTGATTTTTATATTAATAAAATAAAATTTAAAATGTTTTTTAATGAATTATCTTCGTTTGACATATCCCCCGGGCATAGAAAAGCTGGCCTCCAGCTTTATTGTTAACAATCGAAATCATGATCGAAGAAGACCCAGAAGAAAAAAAAATTTACAATTAGTAAGATCAGAACAACGATGTACCTAAATAACGTATAATTAATTAGAGCTGAACCCTTATTATTCATTAAATTTTAACTACAATTAAAGTAACTATCGCTTTTGATGTCCACATTTTTTAATACTACGTAGTCTCTGAACACAAAATGTCTTCAGCATCCGGGTCCGGTCGCCGGGTAAGGTGGCGACGTTCATAGCGTTGTCGCCTGCCCCTCGTCTGGGACGCCTACAGGTTTGACGCCTCCATGTGTCGTCCTAGGACACCTTCACCCATGTATGTCTGACTCCTCGTCTGGGACGCCTACGGGTTTGACGCCTCCATTCGTCCGTTGGCAACCCTTGCGACATCACATGACACCCCCTTGTAAGCCTGACTTCTTCCATGTTTTGTACCAGTCCTTCAACGCCGTCGGTTTCCTGGAACCTGTAGGCAGAGACTCCTTCATTGCAGCTGCTGTGGCCTGACAAAACTTTTGGTTTTTGTTTTGTCCCTTCTTGACCATTTTCAGTGAGCTATCCCATAAGCTTACTGTGTTTTATGGATGGCCCCTGCCGTATCTTCAGCTGAATCCATGATTCGTAATGTTGGCATCCCCTACTGGAGATCATAGGTTGAACACTTCAACCCGCTGCTGGTAGCGTCGTGAGTTCGGGCAAGTTTGGACTTTGACCATTGGCGCAGTGGTAACTTAGCTTGTCCTGGGATGGCCATGGCTCTGGCATCACCCTGTCTGCGATTGGGATGGTCAGGACTGACAACAAGGCAGTGCGCGGATGTGGGGTGTTCCTGTTTGGCTCTGGTTCTGGTTCCATCGGCTACTTTCTGTGGTTCTGGTAGGAGCGTACCCTTATTTTCTGTTCAGGTCGAATTTGTACGTGTGGCATCTCATGGTATGTTTATATGTAAAGAAAGAACAAAGTGTAAGTATGTGCTATTATATGGTGCTTAATGGTTTTATATTTAATCATTTTGATTTCATGTTAAATCTTTATATCATATCTTGAGAAATTGTTGACTTCCTCGCAGTTTTTGTATTATATATTTTAGGATAATTTGACTCATAATCAAATTTTATTAATTTTCCTTTGTCTCAGATCTTTTGAAGTTTCTTGTATTTCGAGTTTAGATAACAAAGTGTTTTATTTATAGAAAACCCAAAAAAAATATATTTTTTATTCATTAATTGTTTATCCCCTCTCTTCTAAATAACTTTTATTTATGTGTGTCTTTTTAACTTTTATAGATTATTAATTAGACCCTTTCTTTTACATTATTTTTAATATATCTTTTTAGCTTCTACTTAAATATTTATGTGCCTTAGGCTCGCTGTCCCTCGCCTACCGGCGATATATTTATAATATTTCCCCATTATCATCTCATTTCAATATATTATTATTTCAATAAATTTCATTTCGAATATGTATATACGCGCGTATTATCAAAATTATTTATACGTTTTCTGATGTGATTTGCAAATTACTATGATATTTATCCTTAAATTGTTTAGATTGTCATGACTACAATTAAGGCTTAAATAACATGGTGAAATGTATCATCTTCAGAGGGGCCCCAGTATATATGCAAGCTTGCGTAAAATAATAAGTAATTATTCTATTTCGATGCGTTCTATACTAGCATCTACTTTTTTACCAGGGGACAGTGATAAAAGGCTAGCACTATTTTTTATATCTAGCCGGAATCTTGACATGGCGTTTGGTTCGACGCTCGGTTCGGGGTCATTGTCTGGGTCGGGGATTGGGTATAATATTGTTTCGTCAAATGTTTTTGCACTTCTAATGGACATGGGATTTTGGGTTGTAGTTGAATTTTTTGGTTTGTTTTTGAAGTATCTGAGCGTTATATATAAAATATAAGTAAATAAGAATAGAAGGAAAAGTAAACATGAAGTGTAAATTATTATATAGAGAGCCTCGTGATTAACACTTGTTGAGGGGCTTTTTTCATGACAGTCTATTTCTCCACGTATTTGTGGAACTGCCGCTACTATTGCTATTGTATTTTGTTTAATTAGGATGTACGCTACCAAGATTGAAATGGTTATGTTCCAAATTAGAAAAAATGAGTCCCCGTGAAAGCTATGTGTATCACCATAAGTGATTACATTTGGATAGTTTTTCTCTACTGATTTTAGAATGTTTTTTAAGGTGTTATCGCTGGATGTGAGGTTAAGATGGGGTATCTCTAGTGTCCAATTTGTATTTAGGCATTCGGAAATGTTTTTGTAGAGTGGTGGGGTACTAATAATGTTGGGATTGAGGATATAGGAATTTAGATTTGACCAGGTTGCAGGTATTATGTGGGTTACTATTGCATTGGTAGTGATGTTTTCTGGACAAGGGAAATTTTCAGGTATAATAACTGCATTGCCTACGCTGAGGTGGCATTTATATGGGAGGAAAATTTTGATAGAGCCTTAACGTGCTAATGCCGTGTCTAATTTCTGAGGCTTACTTTTATCACAAGAGATGGTCATGTCCTGTTTCGGGTGGGTAATGACATAAGTTTCGTCTTTAATTTCGGATATTGTCATCGATGTTGCTGAGTGGCAGTCCATTGGGCAGTATTGGCTTAGTTCTTTTACTGTTGCCCCTTGATATAGGATTTTCGCACATTCAGGCCCTTGTAGGATGTCTGCTGAGAATCTGGGTAAATAGCATAATTTATTTTGGTATGGCTTAATTTCATGTAGGCCTGTCCCCGATATTTGTCTTAAGTCGCCCTCGTTATTTCCGTTTTTGGACACTGCAATGTATAGCGGTTGGTGGCGTATAATACAGGTCTGGTTATACCAAGCAAAGGGTGTGGCTATTAACTCTAGTAGTTGCCAATTTCTGTTTTTCTTAATTATTGGAATTTTTATGTGCAACATATATACTTGATTTTGTAAAGGAACAGTCACATATGGGCATTTTGAAGTATGCTGCTAGTTCAGATGTAGGGATGGCCAGTCCTTGTTCTGAATTTGCGATTTTTGATACATGAATTTACGATAGCTTATCTCCTGAGAGTCCTTACTAGTAATACCATCCTGTTTAGGTTGAGATATCCGTTATAGAGGTTTGTCATTATTAGTAATTCCTGTTCGTTTGTCGTGTTTGCCACCTTATTTTCCAGTTGTTTAGTGAACCTCTCTATGCTCTTTATCCTTAACTCCGTGTCCGAGAACGTTGCTGCGACTAATTTCTCATAGTCTTGAAAGTGTTTGGAGTTTTCGCTCATTTGTTTTACGGTATCGGACAGTCCTTGTGACATTGTGTCTAGCCTTTTCCTGATCTCGTCATCTGAGTTTTCGACCATATTTAGTTTTTGCAATGTTGCCACTCCGCAACACCATGATAATCCTGAGCCTATAAAGTCTAGAGACCTCTTCTCTCTCTTAGATGGTTTTTTGTTTCTTAGTGGTGCTATGCCCCAGTGTTCGTTAAGTAAAGTTAATTCTTTGAAGAATGCTTTATTTAGTCCATTTATACTATTTATTACGAAGCATTCGTTCGTTTGCAATTGGCTGCATTTGAGATTTCCTACATCCATCGTGTGGTCATCGGTATCCTCGGTCCATTCCGTTTCATATGTCAATGGTACTGTAGCTTCATAGATTCTTGTCGCTGGGAGTGGTTTCCAATAAGCTCCCGCGCTTACCTCAACTCTGTAATCTTGTTCTTCCTTCATGTTCTGCGCCTGATTTAGCACCATGGTGATTAACCTAATAATAGCATTAAAATATTTTTTTTAAAATAGTGTTCTTTATATATCCTACCATTCTCAGGGATTTATAAAGTAATTTATTATAGCCTGTGTCGTCCGTATTATCTCAAATTAACTTGTAAGGTGTTTTGCGTTACATTACATTTTGTACTCTATGTATATTTGTTTCTTTACGTATCTAAACTAATCAATATTTATCTACTTATTTAAGGTTAATTTAATATACCTATTGATTACTTTGAGTTTATTATACTTAGTATATATTTACGTTTATATATAAACGTATTTAATTTCTTTATTTAATTTAAAATATGAATGTTATTCCCTTTGTCTATGAATTAACCTATATATTAGTTATATGTAATAAACTTAGGAGTGAGTCAATATGGACCAGGTGTCCCACTCACATCAAACCTAATCTAACCGTATGTACCAATACTATAATATTCATGCATATAATGAAATAATATTTCCCAAGCTATGAGCTTATCGTATTACATGAACTTTTCATCTATTTATATCTATATATCCGTTATATATACCCCTTATACTTATTATATTAAACATTTAGCGTTTTTTGCTTTTATAACTATATTTTGCTACGAATTAAAAATAAGCTATGCCGTCAGGAATTTAAGTGTGTAGGGTTTCGCTTTGTACACCTTAAGTTACTAATTAACCGACTATAGTCTTAGGTTCTTTAATTTGTAGTGATATGTTATTTTTGATTATTTTGCATATTGTAATGCGGTCATGATATTTATGATTAGCATGATATTTATCTTAGATGCTAAAAATAATGTAATAAATAAGTTGAGTTGTATCTCCTGTTTACAGAATCCATTAAGAAAAGAAAAAAAAAATGTTCGTATATATTTTGTAATATAGAACATGTACCGTAAAAAAAAGAATCTATAAGAGGTACTATATATATAAATTTATATATGTCACGTATTTACATTACAGAGTTTTTCGATTTTTTATGGCGATTATTGTACATTTGGGGTCGCGTCTGGGGTCCAGGGGTCGTTATAAGGGAGTATTCTACTGACATGAACTATATCTCTTTTCGCGTTTTTATTTGAACCCTTTTGAATTTCGTAATCTACGTCTGAAGTCTTCTTAGTTATATAGTATGGACCGAACCACTTTAAAAGTAGTTTTTTGCTTCTCCCCACTTTTCTTATAGGGGTGAATACTTTCACCTGGTCTCCTACGGCGTACTCTATATGTCTATGTTTGATGTCGTAGCGTAGTTTATCGATACCCTGCCTCCTCTGGATATTCTGCACTGCCAAATTCCTTAATAGTAGTGCTTTATCTCTTATTTCACTACTGTCCTGGGGGTTGGGAGGCGGCATTAGGGTTGCTTCGATCGGTAGGATGGGTTCTCTGCCGTATACCAGCATAAAAGGCGAAAACCTTGTAGTGTTTTGTTTCGATGTATTGTAAGCAAATGTCACATGGGGTAAATACTGGTCCCAATTTGTTTGGTTGGTATTGGTATACATAGCAATCATATCCGCTAGAGTTTTATTGAGCCGTTCTGTTAGACCATTAGTCGAAGGGTGGTAAGCGGTCGTGAACTGACTAGCTGTGCCCATTCTTTTTAAAAGTTCTCGTACTATTTCTGACTGGAAAACTTTACCCCTGTCGCTTAATAAATGCTTTGGTGCACCGTGTCGTGTTATTATTTTTTCTAGTATAAATCTGGCTACGGGCCCTGCTTTTCCGCTAGGGAGGGCCTCGGTTTCTGCCCAGCGTGTAGCATAGTCTGTTGCTACTATGATCATTGTTTTTCCATTGCTGCTTTTTCTAAAAGGTCCTAGTAGGTCTATACCCACTTTCTCAAAAGGTGTTCCTACGGGTATAGGATGCAACAGGCCAATTGGTTTTTTATTTTGTTGTCCTTTCCTTGCTTGACAGTCAGGACACCCCTTAATAAATTTTTCTACATCTTTCTGTAGTCCTTCCCAATAAAATCTTTGTTTAATTTTATGCAGTGTCTTGGCCGTACCGAGGTGTCCGCTTAAGGGCTCTGAGTGATTAGAGTACATTATTTCTCCAATTAGGGATTTTGGTACTACTAGGAGTTTTGTCCTGCCGTCTGAGCTTAAATTTACTTTATAAAGAACCTGCTCTTCTAACCTATAATTCTTGGCTCGTCTCCTTTCTCCAATTGACACGCTGTCTGGGTGTAATAATGCCTTTATTAGTGTATTAAGTTGCTTATCCTCTCTTTGTAGTTTGCCAATGTCGTCGGATTGTAATAAAAATGTGGGGGTCTCGTCTATGTCGCCTATTATATCGGTTGTTGGTTGTAGTACTGGGTATCTGCTTAAGCAATCAGCGTCCTTATGGAATACCCCGCTCTTGTGGATGATAGTATATTCGAATTCCGACAGTTTTATCGACCATCTCGCCAGCCTACCTGTTGGGTCCTTTAATGACTTCAACCAACAGAGTGCGTGATGATCGGTGATTATTTTAACGGGCTTTCCATATATTAAATGCCTCAAATATGTCAATGCCCATATAGCTGCTAGTCCTTCTAGTTCTGTGATGGTGTAATTCTTTTCAGCCTTTGAGAGACTTCTGCTGGCGTATGCTATGGGGTGTAATTTTTGTTCGTCGTCCTCTTGGAGTAAGATGGCTCCAATGCCATTTCCACAGGCGTCTACCCTGAGCTCGCTAGATTTTTCTGGATTGTAATGGGCTAAAACGGGTGTTGTTATAAGCTTTCCTTTTAGGGTTTCAAATGCTTCTTGTTGCTCTTCGTTCCAAATAAACCCAATGTCTTTTCGTGTCACTTTGTGTAGTGGGTGGGCTATACTTGAAAAATTATTAATAAATTTTCGGTAGTAGTTGCAGAGTCCCAAAAAGCTCTGTACATCTTTTACTGTCTTAGGGGTTGGGAACTTTTTTATTGTTACTACTTTATTTTCGTCTGGTTGAATGCCCTCGCTAGAAACTGTGTATCCTAGAATATTAATCTTTTCTTTTAGGTACTCACATTTGCTGGGTTTTAGCGTAAGTCCGGCCTGCCTAAGTCGCATAAATACTTTTCTTAGTTTTTTAAGGTGTTCTTCTAGGGTTTCAGAAAATATTATGATGTCATCTATATATACTAGTATTTCTTTCCATTTTAGGTCCTCGAATACTTTGTCTGCTAGTTTTTGGAACGTGGCCGGTGCGTTACATAGTCCAAAACTCATGTAATTAAATTCCCAAAGACCGTGGCCTTGTGCCTGAAATGCTGTATATTGTTTTGCTTTTTCTGTGATTTTGACCTGCCAGAATCCTGAGAACATGTCAAGGGTAGTAAAATGTTTGGCTTTTCCTAAGTAAGTCATGATGTCGTCTATATTTGGTATTGGCCAATTAACTTTTTGTGTGCATTCATTTAATTTTCTGTAGTCTACACAAAATCTTGTTTCTCCGGATTTTTTCTTTACGAGAACTACAGGGCTTGACCATGCTGACTGACTAGGGCGAATCACGTTATGTTTTGCCATTTCTTTAATTTGTTGGTCTATAATCTCTCTCTCTTTTTGGGAGGCCCTATATGCCTTTTGCTTTATCGGCTGTGAATCCCCTATGTCTATGTCGTGTTCTACCAAGTCCGTTTGTCCCATATACTTTGGAGATTTAGAAAATACGTCCTCAAATTCTTCGAGGAGTTCCTTAAGCTGTGCTTTTATATGGGTGTCTCGGATATGGCTGATTTTGTGGTCGGCCAATGTCACTTGCTCTTCTTCCCTTTCGTCTGTCTCTATGTAGAGCATTGAGGAGTCTACCAGGTTGTACATACAAGGTTTTTCTATATACCCCAGTGTCATACCTTTAAGTATTTTTATTGGGTGGGCTTGCCTTGTTACGACATTCATTACCAAGCTGTTTTCGACAAAATGCGGTGTTGAAATACAAATCATCCCTCTTGGGATTAAAAATGCGTCATTTTGTGTAAAATCCATACCCAATATTTCTTCCGGGGTGTTATAGTTTGTTGTTAGTTGTACTTGAGTCTCGATATTTGGTCTTAAGGTGTAGTCTTCTTTGGCGCTTATTTTATAGCTGGTTGTTGCTAATTTTTTCGTTAATGAACACAGTGGCAATTCGAGTTCTATCGTCGCTCCCGTTTCTGCCTGACACCTCGCATGTTGGAATTTAACTGTCGTCTCGATGTTTCCCTTTCTTAGGGTGACTGTTTCCCTACCGTAGTCTATGTTAGCTTGTGTTTTTGATAGGAAATCAGCGCCCAGTATTAAAGGCTTTGAGAGGTTGTCTACCACTAATGCCATTACGTGTCCAGCCAGCTCTCCTATCCTAATATCGACCCTTGAAGTACCTAGCGTCCTGATTTTTTGTCCGCCTGCTGCAATTAAATTTTTTTCGAAATCTAAGGGCTCAATTTCCCTTGCTAAGGTACTGTTTACTACACATTGACTCGATCCTGTATCTAAAATTATATCTATTTTGTTTACCTTATTAATTAAACCCTTAACACTTAAAATTTGGTGCGCTTTGGCCCCTGAGTATAGGACGACTCCTTCGGCCCTTTCTAGTGGAGTCGTCCGGTTTCGTTTGGGGACGACTCCCTTGAAAATCTGACATTCCTGTTTTCGTTTTCGCATGAGTAGTGCCCAATGCGATTGCATGTAGTACAGCGTGGTCTGCCATCTCTGCTTCTTGTATTTGGGAGACCGTTGCCTTGTCTTGATCTATATGGTGACCTTGGCAGGCTGTTGTCTCTTTCCCTGTACCTTGTATTTCTTGCATTAAAATTTTGGTTATGATTCCCCCTATATTGTGTAGTGTTGCCTCTTAGCCCTCTTGACCCTCTATATGATGAAGCTTGGTTTCCTCTGTAATAGGGCCTATTCCCTACGTTTTGGTTTCCATTGTAATAAAACTTATTTCCTGTATTCTGGTTTCCATTATAATAAGGTCTAATTGCTATGTTTTGGTTTTCATTATACCGTGTGCTATTCCAATTATAGTGTTGGTTTGTATAGTAGTTTGGCCTTCCCCTTTGCCTAGAGCGCCCTTGATTTTTGTTTTCGTAGCTTGTTCCTTCTAGTGGTTTAGTATTGGTACTTCCTGACCTTTCTCCGCTTATGCTTAATAATGACGTTTGTGATGTCATTTGGTTAACCAAAGCTCTTTCTCTTATTTCACTTAGTTTTAGGACTAGTGTTTTAAGCTGTTGGTGGTCTAACTCGTTTGAACTCATTAGGTAGTACGTTTCATAGTACGATGGGTGCAGGCCTTTTTCAAAATGATCCCTGAAGGTTTCGAATGTCATTTTTGGATCAACTTCATGGCATAACGAAACTATATCATAATAATATTTTTTAATGTCTTCGTTGTCCGCTTGTTTTCTTGTATTTAGTCTGAACTTAATTTTTCTTAGTGGTTGGTCCCCACTGTACTCCCTTATAAAGTCCTCTTTAATTTCTTCCCAGGTTTTGGGTTTATTTCTTTCGTTACTTGAATAGTCCCTATACCAAAAATTTGCCGGTGATTCTAAGAAATTACCTAAATATGATATTTTATATGCGTCATTCCAACCATTATTTAAAGCGGTTTTTTCGTATTTTGATAAAAATATTATTGGCGAGTCTAAGCTTGGATCGAAAAAGGGTGGGGTTATGAATTTCGGAGTAGCTGGATTTTTTGTCTCAGCTAGAGCGTTTTCGAGAGTTGTATTTGCCATTTTAGTGTTAGGGTGTTGCGGTGTATTTGTGTGTGCTGTTACTTGAATTTGGTTATTTTCTACAGGAATTACAGTTGTGTTCGTGGATTGAACTTCTTTTGAAGTCGTGTTTAGTGTTGATGTGTCTTGGACCAGTGTATCTTCTTGTGAGTCAAAATCTGGGTTTGGCTCTTGAAAATGTGTTATTTTGTTTGATTGTTTTAAATTTAAAATATCGTTTGATTTTGTAGATGTAGGTCTGGGTGTCGAGGATCTCGGTGTTTGGTTTAGTGTAGAACTGCTTTTTGTGTTACCTGTTTTGTGTAATGGCAAATCAAATGTAAATTGGCTACCACAAACTTTCGCTGAATTTGGTGGTGTCCTTTTTAATGACACTGCCGAAGCAAATACATTAGCACTCGAGCTTTGGTGCTTGGGGTTAAATTCGGAAATATTTGAAAAATCTAAGGGACCTGGTTTTTCGACTTTATTCTTTGTTTTACTGCGGGTTACAATCCCGTCTTCGTTCATTAGCGTTAACAGTATAACGACATTTATTTATTATTTTTTTTTTTTTTTTTTTTTAGGTTTTTTACTTGTGACAAGACATCGATATATTAATAAAATAATATAAGTATATATATATAATTTATGAATATATTATTTTCCCAGAATTGAGAGTTTTATACATGACGTATTAGTGACTTTGTTGGTAACATAAATCTTCCTCTTAGTTGGTACATGTTTCTCCAATTACTGTTAGTTTTGCGAATTTATCGAAAAGCGCTTATTAACTTGTGTTTAATTTATGGTTTTATAAGTTAGTTAAATAGTTACGGATTATGGGAGAATATCGTTGTGTCTGGAGGTGCGAATCCTGCCATAGAACGGAGACGCATTATTCTTCTAATGTATATTTAATGAATGTTTATATGTCTCGACGTGTCAAGAAGAGTTGTTTAATGTGTGGTAGTGTGTTGACATTCCTTGTGGGAGAGATTTTATTTCGTGATAAGTGGAAGCCGTTCGGTTTAGCTCGAAGATTAAACTGATAGTTGGTAAGCGCAAAATTTTGTTTGCCGACGTTGTTAAATTTATACACTTTAATTTATAAATAATTTATGAAATAAATAATAAATGGAATGATAAAATTCGCTGAATTGAAAAAAAACTTAAATTTAAAGTATTACCTATATTCATATATATTCGATATATCTACTGAAGTATGTCAAAAATAAAAAATAAAATAAAATAGACCTTAATGTCGAAGACCGCAATTATTGTATATTATTGTATTAAATTTTATATCTCTAAATTATGTTTTAAAATTATTAATTCTGTCATTTCCTCTTTATGTCGCAAATCAAAAATAAAAATAAAAGATCTTAATTAAATTTTTAATCATACTGTATAGAAAAGAAAATAAACTGTGCCTCCACTTTATGTCTAATCTGTATAATAAAAAAAAAACTAACATGTCTCGCTAAAAAAAAAAGGAAAAAGGGACGGCGCCTCCACCATATGTCACACCGCGGGTTGGCCCGGTCTAGGACAAGGCCGTGTGACGGTTACATACATTGTATGTAACTGGGACCTTAAGGTACGCTTTAGCATTGAAACAAAATATAGTTTACTAAATACCTTGTATTGACAGCAAAATATAATTATAACGATTTAAGTAGAGTTACCCAAATAAAAGAGCTAATTTGACAAGAGATAAACTAAGATCGACATAACAGGATTAATAATTTAAGTACATGGGAATATGTAGCGAATTCTATAATTAAAGTGAAAGTAATGTTACGTAACTTAATAAAGTGACAATAATTGTGATCTTCTTCGATATGATAAAATGTTGTACTTACATTATTATTATTCTTGGAGCAAACATTTCACAAAGCTTTTCCGCACTGCTTTCGGTTACCTCTTCTTGCCCGAGACCCGGTCGTAACTCTGCCAAATTTCGTTCGTCGTACCCTGGTGTTAATTTTCTTTGTCAGCAGAATTTCCGGTTTTTTCCAAACCATCGTTCTGTCGACAAAGTACTTTTGCAATCTTTTTACGATGGAAATGACTTGGTTATTTCATCATGCAATCAGGAAATTGTTACTTACACAATTTGTGGGTAAATGACCTGGTATACCGAACGAATATTTTTAAGTGATTTTTATATTAATAAAATAAAATTTAAAATGTTTTTTAATGAATTATCTTCGTTTGACAATATAAGTACTAGCTTTAAAAATCCAACGGTTTTATCTTAGTTTCGACGTTCTGAATCCAACGAGACTATTCCCAAAGTCGTAGCTCTTTTACTAACCGAGATACAAACTTTTGGTTTCCATATATGTGCACCAAAAACCAAAAGTTTGGAAGTCTATATCTCGGCTTCTATAAGTACTAGCTTTAAAAATCCAACGGTTTTGTCTTAGTTTCGTTATTCTGAATCCAACGAGACTATTCCCAAAGTCGTAGCTTTTTTACTAACCGAGATACAAATTTTTGGTTTCCATTTATGTGCACCAAAATCCAAAAGTTTGGAAGTCTATATCTCGGCTTCTATAAGTACTAGCTTTAAAAATTCAACGGTTTTGTCTTAGTTTCGACGTTCTGAATCGAACGAGACTATTCCCAAAGTCGTAGCTCTTTTACTAATCGAGATACAAACTTTTGGTTTCCATATATGTGCACCAAAATCCAAAATAAAGTCGTAGCTCTTTTACTAACCGAGATACAAACTTTTGGTTTCCATATATGTGCACCAAAAACCAAAAGTTTGGAAGTCTATATCTCGGCTTCTATAAGTACTAGCTTCAAAAATTTAACGGTTTTGTCTTAGTTTCGACGTTCTGAATCCAACGAGACTATTCCCAAAGTCGTAGCTCTTTTACTAACCGAGATACAAACTTTTGGTTTCCATATATGTGCACCAAAAACCCAAAGGTTGGAAGTCTGTATCTCGGCTTATATAAGTACTAGCTTTAAAAATCCAACGGTTTTATCTTAGTTTCGACGTTCTGAATCCAACGAGACTATTCCCAAAGTCGTAGCTCTTTTACTAACCGAGATACAAACTTTTGGTTTCCATATATGTGCACCAAAAACCAAAAGTTTGGAAGTCTATATCTCGGCTTCTATAAGTACTAGCTTTAAAAATCCAACGGTTTTGTCTTAGTTTCGTTATTCTGAATCCAACGAGACTATTCCCAAAGTCGTAGCTTTTTTACTAACCGAGATACAAATTTTTGGTTTCCATTTATGTGCACCAAAATCCAAAAGTTTGGAAGTCTATATCTCGGCTTCTATAAGTACTAGCTTTAAAAATTCAACGGTTTTGTCTTAGTTTCGACGTTCTGAATCGAACGAGACTATTCCCAAAGTCGTAGCTCTTTTACTAATCGAGATACAAACTTTTGGTTTCCATATATGTGCACCAAAAACCAAAAGTTTGGAAGTCTATATCTCGGCTTCTATAAGTACTAGCTTTAAAAATCCAACGGTTTTGTCTTAGTTTCGTTATTCTGAATCCAACGAGACTATTCCCAAAGTCGTAGCTTTTTTACTAACCGAGATACAAATTTTTGGTTTCCATTTATGTGCACCAAAATCCAAAAGTTTGGAAGTCTATATCTCGGCTTCTATAAGTACTAGTTTTAAAAATCCAACGATTTTGTCTTAGTTTCGACGTTATGAATCCAACGAGACTATTCCCAAAGTCGTAGCTCTTTTACTAACCGAGATACAAACTTTTGGTTTCCATATATGTGCACCAAAAACCCAAAGGTTGGAAGCCTGTATCTCGGCTTCTATAAGTACTAGCTTTAAAAATTTAACGGTTTTATCTTAGTTTCGACGTTCTGAATCCAACGAGACTATTCCCAAAGTCGTAGCTCTTTTACTAACCGAGATACAAACTTTTGGTTTCCATATATGTGCACCAAAAACCCAAAGGTTGGAAGTTTGTATCTCGGCTTCTATAAGTACTAGCTTTAAAAATCCAACGGTTTTATCTTAGTTTCGACGTTCTGAATCCAACGAGACTATTCCCAAAGTCGTAGCTCTTTTACTAACCGAGATACAAACTTTTGGTTTCCATATATGTGCACCAAAAACCCAAAGGTTGGAAGTCTGTATCTCGGCTTCTATAAGTACTAGCTTTAAAAATCCAACGGTTTTATCTTAGTTTCGACGTTCTGAATCCAACGAGACTATTCCCAAAGTCGTAGCTCTTTTACTAACCGAGATACAAACTTTTGGTTTCCATATATGTGCACCAAAAACCCAAAGGTTGGAAGTCTGTATCTCGGCTTCTATGAGTACTAGCTTTAAAAATCCAACGGTTTTGTCTTAGTTTCGACGTTCTGAATCCAACGAGACTATTCCCAAAGTCGTAGCTTTTTTACTAACCGAGATACAAACTTTTGGTTTCCATATATGTGCACCAAAAACCCAAAGGTTGGAAGTCTGTATCTCGGCTTATATAAGTACTAGCTTTAAAAATCCAACGGTTTTATCTTAGTTTCGACGTTCTGAATCCAACGAGACTATTCCCAAAGTCGTAGTTCTTTTACTAACCGAGATACAAACTTTTGGTTTCCATATATGTGCACCAAAAACCCAAAGGTTGGAAGTCTGTATCTCGGCTTCTATGAGTACTAGCTTTAAAAATCTAACGGTTTTGTCTTAGTTTCGACGTTCTGAATCCAACGAGACTATTCCCAAAGTCGTAGCTCTTTTACTAACCGAGATACAAACTTTTGGTTTCCATATATGTGCACCAAAAACCCAAAGGTTGGAAGTTTGTATCTCGGCTTCTATAAGTACTAGCTTTAAAAATCCAACGGTTTTATCTTAGTTTCGACGTTCTGAATCCAACGAGACTATTCCCAAAGTCGTAGCTCTTTTACTAACCGAGATACAAACTTTTGGTTTCCATATATGTGCACCAAAAACCCAAAGGTTGGAAGTCTGTATCTCGGCTTCTATAAGTACTAGCTTTAAAAATCCAACGGTTTTATCTTAGTTTCGACGTTCTGAATCCAACGAGACTATTTCCAAAGTCGTAGCTCTTTTACTAACCGAGATACAAACTTTTGGTTTCCATATATGTGCACCAAAAACCCAAAGGTTGGAAGTCTGTATCTCGGCTTCTATGAGTACTAGCTTTAAAAATCCAACGGTTTTGTCTTAGTTTCGTTGTTCTGAATCCAACGAGACTATTCCCAAAGTCGTAGCTCTTTTACTAACCGAGATACAAACTTTTGGTTTCCATATATGTGCACCAAAAACCCAAAGGTTGGAATTTTGTATCTCGGCTTCTATAAGTACTAGCTTTAAAAATCCAACGGTTTTATCTTAGTTTCGACGTTCTGAATCCAACGAGACTATTCCCAAATCGTAGCTCTTTTACTAACCGAGATACAAACTTTTGGTTTCCATATATGTGCACCAAAAACCCAAAGGTTGGAAGTCTGTATCTCGGCTTCTATAAGTACTAGCTTTAAAAATCCAACGGTTTTATCTTAGTTTCGACGTTCTGAATCCAACGAGACTATTCCCAAAGTCGTAGCTCTTTTACTAACCGAGATACAAACTTTTGGTTTCCATATATGTGCACCAAAAACCCAAAGGTTGGAAGTCTGTATCTCGGCTTCTATGAGTACTAGCTTTAAAAATCCAACGGTTTTGTCTTAGTTTCGACGTTCTGAATCCAACGAGACTATTCCCAAAGTCGTAGCTCTTTTACTAACCGAGATACAAACTTTTGGTTTCCATATATGTGCACCAAAAACCCAAAGGTTGGAAGTCTGTATCTCGGCTTTTATAAGTACTAGCTTTAAAAATCCAACGGTTTTGTCTTAGTTTCGTTGTTCTGAATCCAACGAGACTATTCCCAAAGTCGTAGCTCTTTTACTAACCGAGATACAAACTTTTGGTTTCCATATATGTGCACCAAAAACCCAAAGGTTGGAAGTCTGTATCTCGGCTTTTATAAGTACTAGCTTTAAAAATCCAACGGTTTTGTCTTAGTTTCGTTGTTCTGAATCCAACGAGACTATTCCCAAAGTCGTAGCTCTTTTACTAACCGAGATACAAACTTTTGGTTTCCATATATGTGCACCAAAAACCAAAAGTTTGGAAGTCTATATCTCGGCTTCTATAAGTACTAGCTTTAAAAATCCAACGGTTTTGTCTTAGTTTCGACGTTCTGAATCCAACGAGACTATTCCCAAAGTCGTAGCTCTTTTACTAACCGAGATACAAACTTTTGGTTTCCATATATGTGCACCAAAAACCCAAAGGTTGGAAGTTTGTATCTTGGCTTCTATAAGTACTAGCTTTAAAAATCCAACGGTTTTATCTTAGTTTCGACGTTCTGAATCCAACGAGACTATTCTCAAAGTCGTAGCTCTTTTACTAACCGAGATACAAACTTTTGGTTTCCATATATGTGCACCAAAAACCCAAAGGTTGGAAGTCTGTATCTCGGCTTCTATAAGTACTAGCTTTAAAAATTCAACGGTTTTATCTTAGTTTCGACGTTCAGAATCCAACGAGACTATTTCCAAAGTCGTAGCTCTTTTACTAACCGAGATACAAACTTTTGGTTTCCATATATGTGCACCAAAAACCCAAAGGTTGGAAGTCTGTATCTCGGCTTCTATAAGTACTAGCTTTAAAAATCCAACGGTTTTATCTTAGTTTCGACGTTCTGAATCCAACGAGACTATTCCCAAAGTCGTAGCTCTTTTACTAACCGAGATACAAACTTTTGGTTTCCATATATGTGCACCAAAAACCCAAAGGTTGGAAGTCTGTATCTCGGCTTCTATGAGTACTAGCTTTAAAAATCCAACGGTTTTGTCTTAGTTTCGACGTTCTGAATCCAACGAGACTATTCCCAAAGTCGTAGCTTTTTTACTAACCGAGATACAAACTTTTGGTTTCCATATATTTATATACCATTTTCGACCTGGTTTTTCGACTTTATTCTTTGTTTTACTGCGGGTTACAATCCCGTCTTCGTTCATTAGCGTTAACAGTATAACGACATTTATTTATTATTTTTTTTTTTTTTTTTTTTTAGGTTTTTTACTTGTGACAAGACATCGATATATTAATAAAATAATATAAGTATATATATATAATTTATGAATATATTATTTTCCCAGAATTGAGAGTTTTATACATGACGTATTAGTGACTTTGTTGGTAACATAAATCTTCCTCTTAGTTGGTACATGTTTCTCCAATTACTGTTAGTTTTGCGAATTTATCGAAAAGCGCTTATTAACTTGTGTTTAATTTATGGTTTTATAAGTTAGTTAAATAGTTACGGATTATGGGAGAATATCGTTGTGTCTGGAGGTGCGAATCCTGCCATAGAACGGAGACGCATTATTCTTCTAATGTATATTTAATGAATGTTTATATGTCTCGACGTGTCAAGAAGAGTTGTTTAATGTGTGGTAGTGTGTTGACATTCCTTGTGGGAGAGATTTTATTTCGTGATAAGTGGAAGCCGTTCGGTTTAGCTCGAAGATTAAACTGATAGTTGGTAAGCGCAAAATTTTGTTTGCCGACGTTGTTAAATTTATACACTTTAATTTATAAATAATTTATGAAATAAATAATAAATGGAATGATAAAATTCGCTGAATTGAAAAAAAACTTAAATTTAAAGTATTACCTATATTCATATATATTCGATATATCTACTGAAGTATGTCAAAAATAAAAAATAAAATAAAATAGACCTTAATGTCGAAGACCGCAATTATTGTATATTATTGTATTAAATTTTATATCTCTAAATTATGTTTTAAAATTATTAATTCTGTCATTTCCTCTTTATGTCGCAAATCAAAAATAAAAATAAAATTCCATATATGTGCACCAAAAACCCAAAGGTTGGAAGTCTGTATCTCGGCTTCTATGAGTACTAGCTTTAAAAATCTAACGGTTTTGTCTTAGTTTCGACGTTCTGAATCCAACGAGACTATTCCCAAAGTCGTAGCTCTTTTACTAACCGAGATACAAACTTTTGGTTTCCATATATGTGCACCAAAAACCCAAAGGTTGGAAGTTTGTATCTCGGCTTCTATAAGTACTAGCTTTAAAAATCCAACGGTTTTATCTTAGTTTCGACGTTCTGAATCCAACGAGACTATTCCCAAAGTCGTAGCTCTTTTACTAACCGAGATACAAACTTTTGGTTTCCATATATGTGCACCAAAAACCAAAAGTTTGGAAGTCTATATCTCGGCTTCTATAAGTACTAGCTTTAAAAATCCAACGGTTTTGTCTTAGTTTCGTTATTCTGAATCCAACGAGACTATTCCCAAAGTCGTAGCTTTTTTACTAACCGAGATACAAATTTTTGGTTTCCATTTATGTGCACCAAAATCCAAAAGTTTGGAAGTCTATATCTCGGCTTCTATAAGTACTAGCTTTAAAAATTCAACGGTTTTGTCTTAGTTTCGACGTTCTGAATCGAACGAGACTATTCCCAAAGTCGTAGCTCTTTTACTAATCGAGATACAAACTTTTGGTTTCCATATATGTGCACCAAAATCCAAAATAAAGTCGTAGCTCTTTTACTAACCGAGATACAAACTTTTGGTTTCCATATATGTGCACCAAAAACCAAAAGTTTGGAAGTCTATATCTCGGCTTCTATAAGTACTAGCTTCAAAAATTTAACGGTTTTGTCTTAGTTTCGACGTTCTGAATCCAACGAGACTATTCCCAAAGTCGTAGCTCTTTTACTAACCGAGATACAAACTTTTGGTTTCCATATATGTGCACCAAAAACCCAAAGGTTGGAAGTCTGTATCTCGGCTTATATAAGTACTAGCTTTAAAAATCCAACGGTTTTATCTTAGTTTCGACGTTCTGAATCCAACGAGACTATTCCCAAAGTCGTAGCTCTTTTACTAACCGAGATACAAACTTTTGGTTTCCATATATGTGCACCAAAAACCAAAAGTTTGGAAGTCTATATCTCGGCTTCTATAAGTACTAGCTTTAAAAATCCAACGGTTTTGTCTTAGTTTCGTTATTCTGAATCCAACGAGACTATTCCCAAAGTCGTAGCTTTTTTACTAACCGAGATACAAATTTTTGGTTTCCATTTATGTGCACCAAAATCCAAAAGTTTGGAAGTCTATATCTCGGCTTCTATAAGTACTAGCTTTAAAAATTCAACGGTTTTGTCTTAGTTTCGACGTTCTGAATCGAACGAGACTATTCCCAAAGTCGTAGCTCTTTTACTAATCGAGATACAAACTTTTGGTTTCCATATATGTGCACCAAAAACCAAAAGTTTGGAAGTCTATATCTCGGCTTCTATAAGTACTAGCTTTAAAAATCCAACGGTTTTGTCTTAGTTTCGTTATTCTGAATCCAACGAGACTATTCCCAAAGTCGTAGCTTTTTTACTAACCGAGATACAAATTTTTGGTTTCCATTTATGTGCACCAAAATCCAAAAGTTTGGAAGTCTATATCTCGGCTTCTATAAGTACTAGTTTTAAAAATCCAACGATTTTGTCTTAGTTTCGACGTTATGAATCCAACGAGACTATTCCCAAAGTCGTAGCTCTTTTACTAACCGAGATACAAACTTTTGGTTTCCATATATGTGCACCAAAAACCCAAAGGTTGGAAGCCTGTATCTCGGCTTCTATAAGTACTAGCTTTAAAAATTTAACGGTTTTATCTTAGTTTCGACGTTCTGAATCCAACGAGACTATTCCCAAAGTCGTAGCTCTTTTACTAACCGAGATACAAACTTTTGGTTTCCATATATGTGCACCAAAAACCCAAAGGTTGGAAGTTTGTATCTCGGCTTCTATAAGTACTAGCTTTAAAAATCCAACGGTTTTATCTTAGTTTCGACGTTCTGAATCCAACGAGACTATTCCCAAAGTCGTAGCTCTTTTACTAACCGAGATACAAACTTTTGGTTTCCATATATGTGCACCAAAAACCCAAAGGTTGGAAGTCTGTATCTCGGCTTCTATAAGTACTAGCTTTAAAAATCCAACGGTTTTATCTTAGTTTCGACGTTCTGAATCCAACGAGACTATTCCCAAAGTCGTAGCTCTTTTACTAACCGAGATACAAACTTTTGGTTTCCATATATGTGCACCAAAAACCCAAAGGTTGGAAGTCTGTATCTCGGCTTCTATGAGTACTAGCTTTAAAAATCCAACGGTTTTGTCTTAGTTTCGACGTTCTGAATCCAACGAGACTATTCCCAAAGTCGTAG